>NW_026928122.1:117500-329957 GCF_032062105.1 Saccostrea cuccullata | reverse complement strand
CCCGTCCAGTTTGATGAACAGGTACAGTAGAATGACCCCACAGTGTTGGTACAGTTCCCTCCATGTTTACAGGGAGGCTCTGAGGTCCATTCCAAACACTCATTTACATCTTCAAAATAAAGACAAATAACTATCTTTGATAGAATGATAAAGAAATATTATTTGATGATTTTCTTTTCAAACTTAATTTTACATTAGAGACTGAGTTTGTATATATGTCAAATCTCAAAATTTGGTACAGTTTACTTTTTTCAGAATTCAAAGTAAATGATATGTGAAATTAAGTATTGCATTTGTTCACATCGAAAAACAGATGATCGTATATTGATTACCTGCATCACAATTATCCCCTGAGCGCCCCGGGGGACAGTGACACCTATATCCCCCACAGAGATTCTCACATGTTCCTCCGTTTTTACAAATTGAAGGTCTTCTTAAGCATTCGTTTATATCTAAAATAACAGGGGAAAATATATCAAAACGGCACATACAAATAATGCAAAGAACAACAATTGAGAGGGTCTTTTTTTTACCTTCTTCACAATATTTCCCTTTGTAAAATTCGTTGCAATGGCAGTTAAAGGAACCATTGGTATTTGTACAACTTCCATTGTTACTACATCCGATTAATTGGCACTCGTTGATATCTACAACCATTGCATGCATTTTTATTTACTAATATTACTACAATTTCAGTTCTATTCGCATTTTTAATGTAAGATTCCACATATTTCTTTGAATATAAAATTCTTTATCAGGAGAAGAATAAAATGCCAATAAAGTACTTTCTGTTTGATACATATTTAAAAATCTAGCAAGAGGAAAACAAAACAATGCTATAGCATGATTCAGCAGTGGAGAAAATGGGGACCTATTCAACTTGTATGTTAAGCACCTCTTTTGATTAGTGTATATAATTGTTAACCTATATCACAGTGGCTGCCAGTGAACCCTTGGCGACATGAACACATGTAACTTCCTGGGGTGTTTTGACAATCTTTATGATGACATGTCCTGCTGACACATTCATCAACATCTATAAAGACAAAAAAAAAAAACTATACATCATAAAATTAAGTAACGTCAGGGATAGTTCTCTTCTTTTTGTTTAATTATTTTAGGTATAGTTGGATATATTTACTTCAATATTGACAAACATATGTAAATAAAACTAGGAGACTTATTGTTCATAGAACAATAAGAGGTCTTTCCACCTTTTCAAATTTCTTATAGTTTTATATTTTACACTCTAAATTTAATTTTAAGGGAAATGGCTTGAAAAAAAAAATGAAAATGTAAAAAAAAAAAAAAAAAAAATTTTTTAAATGACCTTGACCTTTGACCTTGAAAAAATTTTCAAGGTCAAAGGTCAAAGGACACATTGCAATTAACCCCATGCTTCTACCATTTATAGTTTTCAAGATATAAGGTTTAATAGTAAGTTTAAAGAAGTTAAAGGGCAATAACTCATATAAGTGGTCATTAGATCCTTTAGTACTTATACAATGAAGGTGTGCCTAAAGACCCTTAAGACATAAGTGAAGGTTTCATGCCTCTACGGTCTACAGTTTTGAAGTAGTAGTGATAACAATGTTTTTCGCATAAGGGGCAATAACTTTTGATAGAGTCTATCTTGGGGAACAAGAATGAAATCTTTGAAATAGTTTTAAGTGTACATATTAATGATGCAAAGACTGATTGCATATGTTAAAAGACAAAGGATATATAAAAAGAGCTTAATTTCTCATTTTTGCAATGACCTTGACCTTTGACCTTCACAAAATATTCAAGGTCAAAGGTCATGGGTCACAATGCAGTTGGCCCCATGCTTCTACCATTTATAGTTTTCAAGATACAAGGTTTAATAGTAAGTATAAAGAAGTTAAAGGGCAATAACTCATACAAGGGGTCATCAGATTCTTTTGCACCTATACAGTGAAGTTAGGTCTAAAGACCCTTAAGACATTAGTGAAGGTTTGGTGTCTCTACGGTCTAAAGTTTCGGAGGAGTAGCGATAACAAGGTTTTTCGCACAAGGGGCAATAACTTTTAAATGGGTTCAACTTAGGGGACAAGAATAAAATCTTTGAAACAGTTTTAAAAGTACATATTAATGATGCATAGACATTAAGTATATGTTAAAAGACAAAAGAGATATAAAAAGAGCTAAATTTCTGAGTTTTGGAATGACCTTGACCTCTGACCTTAAAATGAATTTTAAGGTCAAAGGTCAATGAATCTTATGCAGTTGGTCCCATGTTTCTACGTCTTCTCGTTTTGAAAATTTTTAATTATTTGTAAAATTCTAAAACTTCCAGGGGCAATAACTTATTGAAGGGGTCAATGAATACTTTCGCAATGAATCAATAAAGTGTCTACTAAATTAGTCGAAGACATTAGTGAAGGTTTCATTTCTCTACGGTTTATGGTTTCGGAGGAGTAGCGATAACAAGCTTTTTTGCAAAAGGGGTAATAACTCCGAAAGGGGTCATAGTTTATATACGCAGGGTCAACTGCGAAAATCTTTTACGGAGTACATTCTTATGAATTGAAAATCTTTACGATAAATCTTGAAACTCAAAATCACACGGCGGAAAAATAATAAAAAATAACTAGGAGACTTATTGTTCAAAGAACAATAAGAGGTCTTTCCACCTTCTTTGAATTTTAATTTTGTTTTAAAATTTAATTCCATGAATAAGAAACCAAAATTGTCTTAAAGGATAGCAAAAATTAAAAATGAAAGAAAAAATTATATGACCTTGACCTTTGACCTTGAAAAAATTTTCAAGGTCAAAGGTCAAGGGTCACAATGCAATTGACCACATGCTTCTATGACTTATAGTTTTCAAGTTATGAGGTTAAATAGGAAGTACAAAGAAGTTAAAGGGCAATAACTCATATAAGGGTTCATCAGATCCTTTTCCACTTATATAGTGAAGTTATGCCTTAAGACCCTTAAGACATTAGTGAAGGTTTGATGTCTCTACGGTCTACAGTTTTGGAGGAGTAGCGATAACAAGGTTTTTCGCACGAGGGGCAATAACTTTTAAAAGGTTTAATCCTAGGGGACAAGAATGAAATCTTTGAAACAGTTTTAAGAGTACTTATTAATGATGCATAGACACTTAATATATAATGAAAGACAAAAAAGATACAAAAAGAGCTGATTTTCTCATTTTTTGGAATGACCTTGACCTTTGACCTTTACATGAATTTTAAGGTCAAAGGTAAATGAATCTTATGCAGTTGGTCCAATGTCTCTACGACTTCTTGTTTTGAAAATTTTTAATTATTTGTAAAATTCAAAAACTTCCAGGGGCAATAACTCATTGAAGGGGTCAACGAATACTTTTGCAATGAATCATTGGAGTGTCTACTAAATTAGCTGAAGACATAAGAGAAGGTTTCATTTCTCTACGGTTCATGGTTTCGGAGGAGTAGCGATAACAAGGTTTTTCGCAAAAGGGGCTATAACTTTAAAAAGGTTTAATGTTAAGGGACAAGAATGAAATCTTTGAAATAGTTTTAAAAGTACATATTAATGATTCATACACATTAACTATATGATGAAAGACAAAAGAGATATAAAAAGAGCTATTTTACTCGTTTTTGGAATGACCTTGACCTTTGACCTTTAAATGAATTTTAAGGTCAAAGGTCAATAAATCTTATGCAGTTGGTCCCATGTCTCTAGGACTTCTTGTTTTGAAAATTTTTAATTATTTGTTAAATTCAAAAAGTTTCAGGGGCAATAACTCACTAAAGGGGTCAATGAATACTTTTGCAATGAATCATTGGAGTGTCTACTAAATTAGTCAAAGACAATAGTGAAGGTTTCATTTCTCTACGGTTTATGGTTTCGGAGGAGTAGTGATAACAAGCTTTCTTGCGAAAGGGGCAATAACTCCGAAAAGGATCAAAGTTCGTATACGCAGGGTCAACTGCGAAAATCTTTTATGAAGTACATTCTTATGAACTAAAAATCTTTTCGATAAATCTTGAAACTCAAAATCACACGGCGGAAAAATAATAAAAAATAATAAAAAAAAGAAACAGAAGAAAATCAATAGGTCTTTCCACAGAAAGGTGGAAAGACCTAACTAGGAGACTTATTGTTCACAGAACAATAAGAGGTCTTTCCACCCTCTTTGAATTTCAAATTTTTATATTTGACTCCTAAGAATAAATTTCCATGAAAAAGAAACCAGAATTGTCTTAAAGCATAGAAAAAATGAAAATTAAAAAAAAATTTGGAACGACCTTGACCTTTGACCTTGGAAAATATTCAAGGTCAAAGATCAAGGGTCACAATGCAATTGACCCCATGCTTCTATGACTTATAATTTTCAAGTTATAAGGTCTAATAGTAAGTACAAAGAAGTTAAAGGGCAATAACTCACATAAGGGTCATCAGATCCTTTTGCACTTATACAGTGAAGTTAGGCCTAAAGTCCCTTAAGACATTAGTGAAGGTTTGCTGTCTCTACGGTCTACAGTTTCGGAGAAGTAGCGATAACAAGGTTTTTCACACAAGGGGATATAACTTTTAAAAGGGTTAATCTTAGGGGACAAGAATGAAATCTTTGAAATAGTTTTAAAAGTGCATTTTAATGATGCACAGACAGATAATATAAGTTGAAAGAGATTATAATAGCTTAATTTCTCATTTTTGGAATGACCTTGACCTTTGACCTTTAAATAAATTTTAAGGTCAAAGGTCAATGAATCATATGCAGTTGGTCCCATATCTTTACGACTTCTCGTTTTGAAAATTTTTAATTATTTGTAAAATTCAAAAACTTTCAGGGGCAATAACTCATACAAGGGGTCTATGGATCCTTTCGCAATGAATAGATTGAAAGATCCTCTCAAGTAGTCAAAGACATTGGTGAAGGTTTCATACCTATACGGTTTACGGTTTCGGAGGAGTAGCGATAACAAGCATTTCTTGCGTAAAGGGCTATAACTTCGAAAGGGGTCAAAGTTCAAACTTCTTGGGTCGTTTTTCGGAATAACTTTAAATATCCAATATCATGAACTATAAGGTTTTCCGATAAGTCTTGCGGTTTCAAAAGTCCGGCAGAAAAAGAATAAAAAACATAAGCATTTCAATAGGTCTTTCCACAGAAAGGTGGAAAGACCTAACTAGTAGACTAATTGTTCAGAGAACAATTAGAGGTCCTTTCCACCTTTCTAAGTGTTTCCTTGTCATTTGAATCAAAAAAAAAAAAAAATTAAAAAAAAAAAAAATTAAAAAAGTGCTGCCAGCAGGATTCGAACTGTGGACCTCAGATTGCCAGGCGAGCGCTCTATACACTACGCCACAGGCGCTCCGATGAAATTGTTTTCCGTAAACTAATAGTGTAGAAAAAGGAAGAAATAAAAGCACGTGGATTTAAATAAAAATAGTACAGAAACACGTGTATTTATTTGTTTGTGATGGAACATAGAGAGGAATAATGAATAGTTCTGAGAGAAACGATTGGTGGATAATGAAAATGGAGATTTCCTATGAAAAAAAACATTTGAGTTTGTTTATAGTTTGAATAGATTGAGTTAATCATACAGAGCTTATGATACATTCGAACTTTCGTGTCGGCACTGTGTTTACAATTTGTGAAAATATAGGCGCGTTCGTTTTGACAGAAATGGCGAACTCAGAGGTTAGATTAAATAATCATCTCTATTTGGATTGAATGAATAGTTATGAGCATAAATTAAACTTGAAACATGCATTTCATGAAGAAGACGGTGTCACGGAGAGCGTGCAAATTTATTTTATATGAAAAATCGCTATTTCCGAGTTTCAGCCGATTCATATTTAAATCTAAATAAAATTAAAATAAATTCCATACACCTAAGAAAGCAAGAATACTTGGTATTAAAATGTCGTAATAGAGCAGGAGAATCGAATGATTTTAACAATAATTGCAGAAATAGCCAATACGAGCTTTAATTAATTTTTATGTTCAGCAATAACTTAATTTCAGACAGAACAAAAAAATGCAGATTTTGCCGATATTCACTAGAATGTCATTATACTTTAGAGACTCACCTTAAAACTCTCAGGACACTTTCTTTCAGGTCTCTTCTTCCTTTTATTACGAATCTTATGTCGATGTTTCGTTTCGTTTGACTTGTAGACATTTTCTCTAAGTTGGTGTTGATTTTATTTCTTTTTATAGGGGGGGGGGGGGGTATTTTATAAGCATTTGTTAGAGTGATGGTTGTAAATACCTCCACGACCTTTAGCTTGATTGTGACCTTAAGGTCAATGGGGTCAAGGGTCAAGGTCATTTATCAAGGTCAAAGGTCAAGGTCATCAAAAAAAAAAAGAGAGAGAGAGGTAAACTTGAGATTAACACTTGGTCTTAATCTAGATAAAGGTAATGAATATTTCTTTATGACTTTCTGAGTAAGGGTCAAAGGTCAAAGTCAAATATCAAGGTCAAAGGTCAAGGTCATTTGGATATTAAGCTTAAATTGACAATTTATCTACTTTTCCAATGACTTTGACCTTTGACCTTGACCTACTTTTCAAGGTCAAAGGTCATAAGATCTCACGCACTTGGTCCTATATCTTTACCACTTGTCATTTAAAAGTTTTTAATTTTTCTTGTAAACTTTAAAACTTTCAGGGGCAATATTACTCATGGAAGGAGTCACCGAAGACTTTTGCAATGAATAGATTCCAGAGTCCTCTCAATTAGTCGAAGACTTTAGTGAAGGTTTCATATTTGTACGGTTTACGGATTCGAAGTAGTAGCGATAACAAGGTTTTTTGCAAAAAGGGCGATTACTTTTAATTGGGTCAGTCTTACGGAATACGAATAAAATCTTTTGAATAGTTTTAAGAGTACATATTATTTATGTTAAGACAGTTTGTATATGTTAAGAGACAAAAAAGATATAAAAAAGAGCTTAATTCCTCAATTTTGGAATGACCTTGACCTTTGACCTTTGCATTAATTTCATGATCAAAGGTCAATGAATCTAATGCAGTTGGTCCAATGTCTCTATCACTTCTCGTTCTGAAAATTTTTAATTATTTGTAAAATTCAAAAAGTTTCAGGGGCAATAACTCATTGAAGGGGTCACCGAATACTTTCACAATGAATAGATTGAAGAGTCCCCAAAATTAGTCGAAGACATTCGTAAAGGTTTCATACCTCTGCGGTTTACGGTTTCTGAGGAGTAGCGATAACAAGCATTTCTTGTGAAAGGGGCAATAACTTTGAAAGCGGTCAAGGTTCATTTACGCAGGGTCAACTGCAAACATCTTTTACGAAGTACATTCTTATAGACTATAAATCTTTTCGATAAATCTAGAAACAAAAAATCACACGGCGGAAAAATAATAAAAAAGGAAAAGAAGAAACAGAAGGAAATCAATAGGTCTTTCCACAGAAAGGTGGAAAGACCTAATAAGAAAAAGGAAAAAAAGAAACAGAAGGAAATCAATAGGTCTTTCCACAGAAAGGTGGAAAGACCTAATTATCAATCTATTATAAATTATAAACAGTACCTTTCTCGCAGACTGATCCGGTCCAACCTGTGACACAGTTACAGGAAAAAGATCCAGGGTTGTTTAAGCAACTTCCTCCATTGCAACATGGCGATGAAGTTGAGCATTCGTCTATATCTTAAGTAGAATTTTAATGAAGAAAAATAAAAATGAAATATATTACTATTTAACATTTTTCAAAATTGAACTTTATGTAATAAGATTGAAAATTTTACCTTGGTCACAGGTAGGGCCACTCCACCCCGGGATACAGTTACAATGATATGAACCATTTGTATTACTGCATGTACCATGTCCACATATACCAGCAGTTAAGCACTCATTCATATCTTAAAACAGGAAAAATCAAAAAATCATAAAGGAAACACTTGTTGTAAATCATTTAAAGTCTATCTCTACAAACAATTAGATGTATTACCTGTTTTACAGTGATTCCCGGTCCATCCGCTGTTACAGGTGCAAAAGTAACTTCCCATGGTGTTTGTGCATGAACCATAGTAACAAGGCTGTGCAATACACTCATTTACATCTGAACAAGATGTATAGTATATAATGTAAATAACAAAGTTGTGCCATATACTGGATATCTGAACAAAGTATGATAGAAACTTTTAAATCTTCAGTAACCAGGATGTGTGAATACTATGTGTAAGAAATTCTAATAAAGCTGATCAAAAATAGCAAGCCGATTGTAAATCATACATGTAAATTAACAATATTGCGCAGCATAAATAACAATAATGCGCAAAACACTCGTTTATATCTGAACAGGGATTAAGGATAGAAAATTGTAAGTCTCAAATAACAAGCTTATGCAGAGCAATCATTTGATATTAGAAAAAATGTAAAGATAGCAAATTTATAAATGATAATAACACAGATGTACAATTGAAGAAGTCATTGATATCTGTACAAAGCAAAGTATATATGTTTAAAAAATTAATATTTCATGTCGCATTTTTGATGTGCCTACCTTTTTCGCATCTTTTTCCAGTGAAGGGAGCTGGACAGTTACATCTAAAATCGCCGTACATGTCTATACACGAACCACCGTGCAAACAAGGTCCTGAAGCACAATTATTTACATCTGGAAAAAAGAATTTGTAATTTTTTTTCTTGTTTTTTTATATATTTTTAAAATAATGTTACACATATATGTCGCAATATTTATGTAGTATTAATACTTAAAATATTTTTAAAATCATTGTATTCATATGACTTAATCACATTCATTTTTCTCTTCTCTTTACAATTCTAAATACCTGCTGCTAGAGTGTAAAACCAATTTCCAACCAAACCTACAATAGATACATTATGTCTTTTAATGACTTTAACTCATAATTAGGACCCGTTCCACGCATAGACATAGACTTCAAAAAGACTATGCTTAAAGTTTTTGGAAACCATAATCCTTTAACTTAAAATGGAAAGGATGTATTCACTTTGACAAAAGAATTGACCTATAGGAGAGAACAATTTCCCGGAAAAAGTGACATTTAAAAATTAAACTTTATTTGTTGTTTTCTATCATATATATGTCATTTTTTTCAAATTTGTATTTTATACCTAATATATATTTTTTACAACTTTACACTAAACCTCCAAAGTTGGCCGAAACACCATTTTGTCCGTTAAAGTGTTGATTTTTGCATGTATTTTGGCCTAGAAGTCCTTCAGGGCAGGCCTGCCCCTAAATAAAACTATGATATTTTGATAGGTTGGGATGTAAAGAATAATTTAAGATAGGATTGTTTTAGGGGCACCCCTGCCCTAGGGTCGAAATTCACAAAAAACCTACAAAAACTGAGGAAACCCGATTTTGATAATCTGCTTAAAATTTTTGCCACACAATTTTATAGTCAGACTAGCTCAGATGACATACGTGTTGACTATTACACTATACCGATACATGTACTTTCTTTTTAAAGACGAGGGTTCGAATCCACCGAGTACCACACTTTTTAAAGTTTTAATTTTTCGCCTTTTCAGAGATTAATTCAATTTTCTTTATAGACTTGTACATTTTCTTTCAATTATCTGTCTTTTATGCATGCCCATTCTCGATATAAGAAACACTAAAGGGAGATCAAATCGTAACAATCCAATGTACAGTTGTTAGTCAGGCGGAACAATATAAGCACACATCTCCGAGGACAAGAATAACTCACTTTGTGTTACTCGATACAGGTATTCTTGGCAGCATTGAGCTGCGATGAATTTCAATTATATATATTCCTTAGAGTTTAATCACATTGACTTTGGCTACATACACCAGTAACTGCTTTCCCTTGGATTTCATTTAGGCCTATATAATTTGCACTCATTATTGGCATGTTTCATTATATCCACGCATAAATAGCCTAGACATAAAAATAGAATTTCAGAGACAGTAGACATTACCATTATGCACAAATTTAGCAAAACAAATTGTTATATATATTCAGCCTAATGTCATTAATCAGAGCGGAAATCGACTAGCTTTTTGTAGAGAATAAAACCAAGCCCGGTCCTATAGGTCAGATCCCTATTTATAATGAAGTGATCCTTTGTTTCAGCATAACCATGCAATAAAGTACCAATTTAAGAAAAAGGCAATTTCAAAATGACTTGTAAAAAGTTCCCCTTTTCAGTTTGCAGCTATGCATATCAGTCATTTATGAATACCAAAGAGCAGACTTCTAAACATCAATTCAATTTCAGTTCATTTTCAATTACTGAATTAATCTCCAAACTTTGCAAAGAACAGCGCCTTTGTGAATCAATATTGAAACTAATTTTAATTTTGATCCGCTTGAAGTCCAAAACATTTTTAAAAGTAAAAAAAATGAAGATTTTGACTTAAGCTTAAAATGCTTCATGGTCCTGGGGACAGGATCCCTGACCCCAGGGCCATGAAATTCACAATTTTAAAAGAGGCACTCTTACTCATCATGACTATGTGAATTTTTTATTATAAATATATTTAAATAGCCCGACCCTAACACCAGAACGCCTGGCTCAGGGGCCATGAAATTCACTATTTTAGAAGAGGCATTCTTTCTCATCATTAATATGAACTTTGTTCAGCTGTTTAAAAACCAAGAGCAGAGGAGACGATTTTTATTAAGAATTCGCACTTTTCACTAATGATTATTAGAGCTACATATACACCTTAACTGTAGAATCACTGGCTCAGGGGCGCCATGAAATAATTTTGGAAGAGCCGATCTTTCTCATTATACACAGTTTATACTACTGTAGAAACGCATATTTTTTTCTGGGATAAAATTTCGTTGATTTGTTATCTAAATACTTTTGTAGGCATTTAATTTTGTTGTTCTAAAAGTAACCATATTCAACATACAGTCATAAAATCTCATGAAGGAATTGAATCCTCCACGAATATTTCTGCTTTTACAGTATCTACATAGTTCGTCAGCTTCATACACAGGAGCAGAGATTTTCAATGTAATTTAACTATATAATAACTAGAACCACGCCCTAACACATGAACCCCTGACTCAGGGGCCATGAATTTTATAATTTTGGAAGAGAGCTCAATGGTTATCACAACCATGCAAACAGTTTGACTGCTTGATGTCCAAGAGTAAAGAAGGATTTTTCAAGATTATATCAATTTTGATGGTTTTAGCCCCGACCCTCGGGCCTCGGGTGTGCAGGGGCCATGAGTTTCACAATTTTTACTTCCCTCCACTCATAGAATCTATATGCTATATTTTGGTTGAAATTGGTTTCAGAGATGAAGCTATATAGAATGTTCAAAATTTTACGACAGATGATCGACGATGACTTACGACGAATGACGACGGACATACACAAATAGCAAATCAGGTGACGTAAAAACATATTTGATATTTTTTTCTCATTTCGACAACATTACCTGTATTGCCAGTGAATAAGCTCATCTGATTAGTTTCTGGTTTGAAAGAATACTGATTGTGAAAGGTTGTTCCATTGTCGAATCCTATTCTAATGCTTCTTCTTTCGTTTGGGAGATTGACGTTGATGTAATTAAAGATAGCATACGATGTTAGATGGTCTGTTATCAAGACACACTGCACTGTTACTCGCTTAAAAAATATTTGGTTAATAAAAATTTGGTTACAGAACATAATAACAGCAGAGTTCATTGTTTTTGAAAAGTTAATTAGCTTAGAATATCATTAATGTACTTTCACGTGTAATAAGATGAAATTAAAAAAAGTAATTGATGTTTTTTTCTGTTATAATACATGAAATTGTTTGCTAAAGAGGAATCTCTCCTTTCGTTTATCGTTCGTTTATCTTCTTTCAGAGTTAGTTGAGAGATATAAACACCATACTTGAATATACAACACTTTGCTATTTAAAATAATCAAAACCGTACCTTTGACATGTTTATTTGCAATTGAAGCTGTATCCATTAACTTATTTTTTGTGTCTTCTTGATAACTAAACACGTTTTCAATCAGATCAATAGAATTTTTAAGAAGTATAAATGTTACAATGTTTATTTCGAATTTTCACATTTCTATTTTAAAAGAAAGACACCAATCGTACTGATGAGTATTAAAATCTTGAAAACTTTCAAGAATACTGAAGCGTTCTTACAATAAAAATGCAAGGATAAAATTTGTTACAGGTCTTTGAAAATGGTGATAATGACAAAAAGGAAATCTTCTGAATCGTCTTTTTTAAATCACTCCCAAAAATTAAAAAAATGGTAAGATATTAAGAGAATTTTAAAACTTACTGAACCACTGTAATATGGAAAAAAGGTTGTATTGTACCAAGTCGTCACCAAGACCCATTTTGCTTGAAACGAAGATATTTTGCTGAACATTCTTACGTCGGAGGTAGCTTCTTCGAGGGTTGATCCAGATGTGTATACCTTATAATACATATACCCACCGTTACTTCCTACTGGATATAAGTCAGTCCAATATACCGCAAGAAGAGGGTATTTTGTCAGGTTTGAGGGTACAAAATAATTAACTGGTTTCTGAAATGTTATGAGCCCGTTTGTACTAATCTGAAATGAAAGAAATTAAAAGTTCATTGCTTTATAAAGACATTTCTTCGAAACCGATTTTATAAAAATCGGATCTAACTAGTTTAGCAGTTGAATTGTATTTGTTAGGTTTGCAAAAGCATTTCCACCTCTCAATCTGTCATTAACGTCCCTGACAAACCTTTTTTCTTTTTTTTAAAAACATATGTTTGAAATTTAAAATTGAAAAGTTTTTTTAAAGGCTGTTGTTTAATAGAATTATTTAATAGAAAAAATAAATAAAATGACACGAATTGGGCATTTGACCTTTAATCTCACGGAATGTAAAATAATATAAATGTAAATATCTAAAAACCAACAAACTTAACTTACAAAGAATTATTAAAGAAAAACATGACTGGAAACGTTTAAAATTATGCGTACATGTACGTGATTGAAGGTCAGGTTTCCTATAGGAATTCCATCATAAACATCTACTGTTGTTGTGACGTCATCACTCACCAGAACATTTCCTTCTGTGACATAATTGAACGCACCTTTAAAAAATGAATTTGAAATAATCAAATATTAAGTAACCGACTTGCACTTTTAATAAACTAAAGGTACTGTGAGCACTGAGCTCCCAAAATGATACCCCTCATTGCTCACAGTACCTCTAGTGTTTTTATATTTAAAGTGGCAATACGGCTGCAAATCGTGTGCTTCTTCATTCAAATTTACCCAATATACATGTATCATTGAGGAATAGGGTGAAAAGTTGAAGTAAGCATTTGGAGAAAAAATATTCTCTCCTCATGTAAAATTAACGTAATTAAAATCTACCGGAAAATCAAGGGTCGTACAACTTAGTTCTGTTTATTTGTACCACGTGAATTATAAAATGGCACGTGCATACAATGTAGGGTTTACCATTATAATGGAATATTAAGTAAAAGCAATTCTAGAATCAAAATATCTTAACTCTCCGGTAAATTAATAATTGTTAACATATTAGTCTGCAGTCAGACGAATTAACATGATTAAGTACAAATGTTGACGTTTTGTGTATTGGGGTACAGGAAAGGAAAATCCACCAAATCATACGTCATCGCGGCAAAATGTCAAACAAAATATCTTTCTGCAGTTCCAATACAGTACAATTTGCTTTTCAAATGGCAATAATTTTCATATGTCATAAGTGCATTTTTACGTTGAGTTTACACTGTTTTTATTTTCTTTGAAAGCCATGGAGATACGAGAAATAATAGCATGTATCAACAAACCTGTAGGGTAGAACCGTCGCGAGCCCCACGTGAATGTCGCGAGATCCTGTTTCTTCTTCATCCAATGATTACAATAATCTCCCAACTAAATTTTTGTCAGGAAAGTTGCTTTTTAATTTCAAGCCCTATTTTTGGTTTTGTTTTTGGTTTTGGTCGACTTTGTCAATGTCGCAGGCCTACAGGGCTTCCCTCTCTTACCATGCTGTTTTGTTTATGAAAACTATACGCATGCGTGAATGGCATGGAATGTGGAACCTCGAACACGTTGCGATGTATATATTTATGGGCCATAAATAATTATTAATTTTAATGAAATAATCAGAATTATTTACTTATGAAATTTGTAATTTTCTGAAAGTGTACACATTTATGAGTATGAAAAAAATCCAAATCCTATAGGAAAATTTTAACAAGTCTGTTTTTGAAGAGATGCGCCGTATTGTCACTTTAAGATCACACACAAGGTAGTTTGAAATTTATTCGGCTCTTCCCTGGAGTTGAAGAGTTCCACTAAACGAAGGACCTGTGTGCAATACTTTTAATGTTTATATATGGAATTGTACATCTCTTCTAAAAAAAATTTTGATGGAAAAATCCGGAATTTCTGTTTCATAATTTTTGTACATTTTTCTTTGAATAATACAATTTTTTTCATAATTTGATATCTTCCAAAAACTCCTGGTAATGTATGCTGATTTTTATCTATGAACATTTGATAGCACTTTAATCTTAAATTAAGAATATCTTGAAAATTTTTCAGTAGATAAGGTACCTTGCGTATGTCCTGAAGACAAAATTGATCATATGAAAAATGAAATAGTATGAGATAAGAATGGATTGTCAATATTTCAAAAAGTTTACGACCGAATATTTGCAAGACGGTAACTTACTTAAATTTAACAATTGAAAATATCCTTCAATACAGTTTAAAATTTTCATTAATGTATGTATGAAAAAATGATAAATTCAAAATATTGTAAAAATTATACTTTTTTATCCTATAAAAGAAGGAAAAAACTTACGGGCTTTGAAAATGAACAAGAGGAACGTGAACTTCATTAGATACACCACCATCTTTTAAAAGCTTTCGTCTCGTCCAACATTTAAAGACGATGTGACTGAAAAACACTAATAAACATACCAGGACTTCCTACTTTCTCATTCTACTCTCTTTTAAAAACATAGAAACTTGGAGTTGACAACACTTTTATCACTTGCCATTTAAAATAGACTCTCCCTGGGAAAGAGTAAAGTTCAAGCAAATTTTTTTATGGCTTTTCGATCAATTGCAATAAACGGCTTACACAATACTTTTTATATTTCAGTATCGTCAGGGTGGCAACTGAAAGTAAAACCACCGCAGACATGAGCAAGTTATGGCTTGTTTGTTTAAGATTAGCGTATTATGTCGATATAACTGATAAGGGTGATCAAAAGAATAGGAAGTTCTAAGTAAGAAGACTGCACACTTTTGATACCCTTTTTTCACAATGCAGTTCATTTTAACACAGATAGCAGAAAGTGATTTAAAAGGGAATGTTGTACGTCGTATAAGAAAACGATTAAAGCAGAAATTTAAAGCATTTGTACCTTTAGTTTTAATCGCAGCAAATAATGAAAATATTCTTATAACTACATTGTAATTAACAGAACAAATGTCTAAGGAAACTCCACACAATATTCATGGTAAAATTATTCAAGAAAAAAAAAAATCATGCCTGTCTTGCTCGTCCTGAAATCCTGTATAGTATTTTCAATGGACTGACAATGCACATTAAAAAGTCATTCAACATTCGAATTAGCGGTGAATTACATGTATGCTTGCAAAGAACCTCACTGATCGATGAGAAAATTTTGAAAATGTTGACTTTAAACGAGATTGTTGACATCTTCGTGCAGGTAAGCCTACATATGCATGCACAATGATTTTACGTTGCACTAAAAACAAGCTAATTCAGAGAATTCGTGTCCCCCGCTTAGGGAAAAAGTCGGCTCCCCCTGACTGAATTTGTAGAATTATTAAATGTATACATGTATACTGAAGCAAATAAAATACATGTATGTCAATATGCATATAAAGATTTGATTCCTTATTTTTTATTATGTGTATAGATCTGAAGATTTTTTTATATGAATATTTATCACACTGTAATGATGATTTTATAACCTCATAAATTTTTCATTTCACATGCTGAATACTATCATTTAGTAAAAAAAAAAAGTATTTAAAAAAAGAAAAAAAAAAGGATCAACCGAGATTCGATCCCGGGACCTCTCTCATTTGAAGCGAGAGACATAACCACTAGACCACGGAATCGCCTTGCTCGGTGTGAAGTATATGCAGAACTGAAGTCACATACATGTATATATTCATATTTTCATGTTCGGTATTCTCAAAATTTTACACAATCCATGGTGTTTTATTTATTTAGCCTTTATTAAACAGTTCTAATAGATGCAATAAGAACATAAAGTCCGCCGAGAACCTGTTTTATACGCAATAACTCTCCTCATGCCCCTGCGCTAAAAATAGCGACATGTAATACTATAAACACTAATAAAACAAACGGGGCGGGGCACTTTGAGAGGGACGAGAGACGTCCTAGGGAGTTTTGGTATAAAATTACATTGCATAAGCTCAAAATCTTCTTGAAATATCGCCCGGAAATGATAGTGTTACACACAGACAGAATGTATAAATTTACGACTTGAACTTTGATCTTTTGACCTCAAAATTAATAGGGGTCTTCATTAGGCCACAGAGAGTTGTTATGTAAAATTTCATTGCAATAGCTCAAATGGTTCTCGAGATATCGTGTGGAAACGAAAGTGTTTTAACAGACAGAATTTGCTTATTTATGACCTTGACCTTTGACCTTTTGACCTCAAAATCAATAGGGGTCTTCCTTAGTCCATAGGGAGTTGCTATGCTAAATTTCATTGCAAAAGCTCAAAGGGTTCTCGAGATATCGTGTGGAAACGAAAGCGTTACAGACAGACAGAAAGACGGACGGACGGACGGACAAACCCAAATTAATATCCCCCACTTTTCAAGCGGGGGACAAAAAAATGAAAGGTTCGACCGAGATTCGATCGCGGGACCTATCACATATAAAGCGAGAGACATAACCACTAGACCACGGAGTCGCTTTATACAAACAGAAGTATATGCAGAACTGAAGTCACATACATGTATATATTCATGTTTTCATGTTCGGTTTTCTCAAAATTTTACACAATCCATGGTGTTTGATTTATTTAGCCTTTATTAAACAGTTCTAATAGATGTAATAATAACATAAAGTCCGCCGAGAACCTGTTTTATACGCAATAACTCTCCTCATGCCCCTGCGCTAAAAATAGCGCCATGTAATACTATAAATACTAATAAAACAAACGGGGCGGGGCACTTTGAGAGGGGCGAGAGATGTCCTAGGGAGTTTTGGTATAAAATTACATTGCATAAGCTCAAAATCTTCTTGAAATATCGCCTGGAAATGATAGTATTACATACAGACAGAATGTATAAATTTACGACCTTGAACTTTGACCTTTTGACCTCAAAATCAATAGGGGTCTTCATTAGGCCACAGGGAGTTGTTATATAAAATTTCATTGCAATAGCTCAAATGGTTCTCGAGATATCGTGTGGAAACGAAAGTGTTTTAACAGACAGAATTTGCTTATTTATGACCTTGACCTTTGACCTTTTGACCTCAAAATCAATAGGGGTCTTCTTTAGTCCATAGGGAAATGCTATGCTAAATTTCATTACAAAAGCTCAAAGGGTTCTCGAGATATCGTGTGGAAACGAAAGCGTTACAGACAGACAGAAAGACGGACGGACGGACGGACGGACTGACAGACGGACGGACGGACGGACGGACAAACCCAAATTAATATCCCCCACTTTTCAAGCGGGGGACAAAAAGAAATATTTCCCAGATCAATGGTGCAGCTTAAGGACTTATTAAAACTTTCAAATGTATCAAAACCATGTTTTAAAATGTTCTTACTAATCGTCAAGTTCTAACAATATCGTTAGGAAATAACACAAATATTATGTCTAATTTAGAGTTATTTCGGAATACCAAATTGATTCAAAATGAATGTTATACTCAGAAAACCAAACAGTGTTTTTATTTAAGGAATAAATGTCTTATTTTTCCATTTCATGATGTGATCAATCGATTGGCTTACGTGATAATTTGCATAAACGTATTTACATGATTTGATTCCGCCAATCCTCGTGCTCCAAGCCCTGCTTCTGTCTAGCTGTTTGTACCGCCCTGCACGTGGTTTTTTTGGAACCGCGCCAATACATTGATGGGGAAATAAAGTACATTTCAATTTGTAATTTTATCTCGGACAAAGACCTTGGAAATGTAAACATTGAGATTTCTATCGAGCAATAAAAGTAAATTACATTGTACCCATAAATTGAAGATCGATAAAAAAAATAAAAACTTTATCTATGCTACCTCTAAGTACAGACAAAGAAGTGAAAAGTAAGTGATGTTTTGATAAATTCTTAATCAGGGTAATATATAAGACTCTTTTTTGATATTTTAATTAAACTATGAAAATTAATTGATTGATTGATTGTGTATTGTTTTACGTCCCATTCAAGAATTTTTCATATGGAGACGTCATACAATACAGGTGAAGGGCTTCAAATTTTGACCTTTAATCGGCACCCTGGGCCATTGAGCAGTGAGGGATCTTTATCGTACCAACGCCTACCGTGACACCGGACCTCGGTTTTTAAGGTCTCATCCGAAGGACCCGCAACTTTCACTTCAAAGTACCTAGCGCATGGCGAAGGAACAGTTGCTACCCATTTTTATCGACTTAGGTCAGTCATGGCCGAGATTCAAACTCACGACCTCCCGATCACGAAGCGAGCGCTCTACCGACTGAGCTACAGTGAAAGGTCTTTGAAAATTGAGAAATATATCGTCTAGATGGGAATATCTTCTTCTTCTTCCCGTTCAGTGCAGGGCCTTTTGGGCATCATCGCACTTTACATTCATATATCGGTGCATTCGCCGATCTATTAGCAAAAAAAAAATCTTCGACACATATTAACCTTAAGTGAAAACTTATCACAAAATCTTTTTCACAAAAATTCTTAAGCGTAAGTGAAACATATATCATAAAACCGTAGAAATAAGACAATGATACACAGCATCTGAGATTTTTTATCTTCACATAGTGAATCTCACAACTTATCATTCCAAGTAAAAAAAAAGAGAGAGAGAGAGAGAGAGAGAGAGAGAGAGAGAGAGAGAGAGAGAGAGAGAGAGAGAAAGTCAACTGGGGAAAATATTGACAAGAATCTTTATCTCATCCTTCAGTTGTTTTGTTCTCAAAGCAAAAAAAAAATCTTAAAGAAATGTACGTAATAAATTTGTCATACAAATACTTTTATCCCTGCAATATGCATACTAGTACAACATAGTTTTTGCAAGGAGTATTGCCTTGTATTTTATTAGATGTTACATATAGATTAAGCATTTATTCTTTCTGTACATGTTAAATGGTCAATATTTTCAATAAATTCTAATTCTGTTTCTGACAGTCCCCATTTAGCTTTCCTTCCATCATATTCAGCAAAAAATGCATGAAAAGAGCTGGAAGCAGTCTTTAAAACATCATCATCTTTGTATTGGTCTCCAACTCCTACTGAAAGAACAGTGGTTTGATCATACGTTAGCGATTTTACCACTTCTGCAGACTTTGTGGCATTGGAATCAAATCCAGTGTAGACATGTATGATTAGTTTTCTGGACGAATTTCTCGCACCATGTTCTGGCGATAAGAGATGAGATCTTGCATATTCCAAAGCTTTCGCTACGTTGGAAGTGGCATTTTGAAATTCATGACTGTCCTGTGAAATGATCATAAGTTTACTAGCAAAACTATTAAAATCCGTTGTTTGATTTAGCTGCATTGACAGATGAGGTTCGTTTGAGAAGTACACCGCTCCTAGTTGAGTACGGTTCGGCGATAGCACAACAAATGGTTTCAGGCGCTTCAAAATCGAAAAGATTGTGCTTAAACTACCAGAGAACGTACTAAGAGGTAAAACTGAAGATACATCAAGAACAAACATAATATCCACCATCTCTTGGTAATAGCAAGCTGAAAATTAAAAAAAAATATTGTGTATTAATCTGAATAAACTAAGACCAAAAACTGAGTCAAGGTTATTTCAGTTTAATAATTTATTAACAAACATGTTTTTTCACATATGTTATTTAAATCAATGCCTTCTTCTGTAATTTATATATGAACATCAACATTTATATTTAAAGAACAAATGTATGAGCAATACCTGTACATTTTTCGTCCATCAACTTTCTTACTAGATGATAAAATGGGTTCATTGAAATATGACTGAACACATCCTTGTATCTCGGATCTCCTGACATTTTCTTAAAACCAACATGTCTGACGTCATCACCAAACGATACAAACAGCAAAGCATTATGGGAACTTGAGTTTAGCAGACGGGCCCGCAACTCTCCTGTTCCGTTTATAGCAAGTTGTAAATTAGATGGCATTCCGTCCGTGAAAAATAAAACAAACTGGTTACCTCCTTTAGTAACATTTAAGATATCCCTAACGGTGTACGATGCATTGTGAATGTCACTTGTTCCATTCATGAATGAAAGATTTGATATTTGTTCAAAAAGTAATGTTTTATTGTTTTGGTAGGAATCGAACCTTACGTCAATATTTGTTTTAGTCCCATATGATGCAACCGCTATCTTGAATTTATCATCTGCAAGAGTAATTCTTGAAACGATATCAGAGATGAAGTCTTTTTGTTGTTGAAATCCTCTTACTGATGTGCTGAAAGATGTATCGACAACAAATACTAGCTGAACTGGCCTCGTCTTACACAAGTCTGAAAAAATGATTTTTTAATAATAAAAGTGTTGATTTTTTAAGAATACCATCAACAAGTACACCTTTAAGTATGTTTCATCTAGCCCTTCACATCTAGCCCTTTCACTTTACATGTGATACTTATCTTTCTCAGGGAAAATTAATCATTCTTTGAGAGTCTTTGTTGAAAGATAATAAAATGATGTATATAAATAATTGCTTTTACATCATCTCTCACTAAAATACATAATTTTGTCCTCATAAATAACAGTACTGCAGATATCGTGGAAGTGCATATTAAAAAAAGACAAATTTACTCACCTATTTCGCAAAATTTTCCATCCCAGTTATTTAAGCAATCACAATAAAATGATCCAAATGTGTTCTGACAAAAACCGTGATTTTTACAAGGGTCTGACAGGCATTCATTGATGTCTGAAATGTTTGAACAATATAAATGTAAAATGTATTCAAAAATTTTATTTTTCTACTCCTGTATATATGTAGGGAAACATTTGGGCATAAACATTGTTTGTAATACCCCGTTTTATTGTAGGGTTACTTTAAATAAGAAACAAATGCAAGGATATTTAACCTAATTCACAAAGGGCTCCGGTAAACCCTGCCTCACAAGTACAGTTGAATCCTCCATCAAAGTTGTAGCATGTTCCATTGTTCTCGCAAGGAAATTTCCGGCATTCATTAATATCTGAAACAAAAATTCATTTCATTTTGTTAATTTATCAATCCATATGTTTTTTTTTATTATTATTGATCGAATTTAATTTAATATAATTGAAATGATCCACATTCTGTTCACTTGATTAACGGAAACGAAACTCAGATTATGAAAGAGCAAATGTCATGAGAGAGAGAGACAGAGAGAGAGAGAGAGAGAGAGAGAGATCCACTGATATGTTATATGATTATATATGTAACTTTAAAATAAGCATAGAAATATACCTTCTTGGCAAACACTTCCGGTCCAGTTTGAAGTACAGTTGCAGTAAAAAGAACCCATGTTATTGATGCACTGGGCGCCATGTTTACATGGTGGATCTATTGTGTACTCGGTGCATTCGTTGACATCTTGAACGAATTCAAAAAATTAAATAAATAATAAAACACAATAATTATATTGAGCAAATATTTGTTTTAATTTTTTTTCATATATCAAAGAAAGAAAAGATTGAAATAAACTCTTTTTAAATCATTCAGAAAACTCCAACAGTTTTGTGCACATGGATAAATATATAATGAATGGATTGGTATTGAAGAAAACTGTTATCTATTCTATTATACAAAAATGTTGTTGATCATAGTGGTAAAGCATACAACTATTTATGTCATATTGGTTATTTCGTTTAAAAGGCATGACTTTGAACCTATTGCACAAAGTGCTCCTTTATACCCAGGTACACAAGTGCAATTGAATCCTCCATCATAATTGTAGCATACTCCATTGTGTTGACATGGCGAGCACCTGCATTCGTTTACATCTGAAAAAATATATCTGATACCCTCAACTCTTTCAAACAACTAATTTCTTTCCAGTTTAAATAGACTTATTATAATTTACTTAGGAAAATCTGGCATAAATTACGGTAATTAAAACTTGTTTACCTTCTTCGCAGGTACTTCCGGTCCAGTTTGAAGTACAGTTACAATAAAATGAACCCTTGGTATTGGTACATTGTCCTCCATGTTTACATGGATCAGTCCATTCTTTGCACTCATCAATATCTTCATATATAAATATTTTTTTTAATACGACAAATATTAGAAAAAGTAATGATAAGAATTAGTTGAAGGAAAAAATCAGATGAGAGAGAGAGAGGAGAGAAAGAGAGTGTGTGACTGTGTGTTACCTCCATCACAGTTGCTACCAGAGTTCCCTTCAGTACAGTGACATTTGTAACTTCCACAAATGTTTTCACAAGTCCCTCCATTTTTACAAATTCCAGATTGTGTTACGCATTCATTTATATCTTAAAATAAAGATAATTCAAGGAATGAAACAAACCATATAAGGAGAGGTAATTCAAAGAGTAAAAAAACCTGCAAACTTCTGTACCTTCTTCGCAGTATATTCCCGTGTAGAAACTATTACATTGGCAGTGGAAGGAACCTTCAGTGTTTCTACATGTTCCATTATTTCTACATCCAATCAAAGAACACTCGTTAACATCTATAAAAATGAAGGTATTAATACTTATATAAGCAGTATCAGCGGTTTAAAAAATCGCTTTATTCTTGCTCTTTTATACAGGCACCTCTCCTTTAAATTTTAAACACTAATTCAAAAATGCTTTCGCCATAAAATATAGAGCTAATTTAATCTAAAAATTAACCCTTAAATCTATTCATTTCTATAAATGACATGTATTCTTTGTTAAAATTGTTATTTTCCTTCCCTTAAAAATGAAAGGTCATTAAATCAAAGCAGGGACAGAACAGTTTCCTTAAGTTAAGTAAAAAGAAATTAAAAAATATATATTAAATTGACAAGATATATGTATCAATTTGGAATTCTTCTGTTTCATATTTGCTACCTTAATTTAATTTTTATAAAAATTTATGTAAATGCAACTTTAAATACAATTTTTTTTATAACATACAACTACTTAACATGAAAATTTTTCTTGGAAATATTTTAGGCCATTTTCTGCACCTCAACTGATATAACAAACTGTATTTTTGCAAACTTATGACAACCGACCTGTCTGACATTTGTCTCCCGTCCACCGTGTACCACAAATACAATGATAACTTCCCTCCGAGTTGATGCATGTCCCGTTATTGGTGCAAGGATCCTCCTTGCATTCATCAATATCTTACAAAAATATAAAAGGCCATGCAACCATAATATCTCAAAACATAGCAGTTTTTTATATTCTATATTTATTTTTTTTCCCATGATTCCATTCATATATTATACATGTAAACATTTACCTTCATTGCAAATAGTCCCATTAAATCCAGTCTCACAAACACAAGTAAATCCACCATAAAGATTCATACAGACTCCATGATGGCAAGGGTTTGACAGGCACTCATTATAATCTGATGAAAGATGCAAAACAAAAATAAAATACTTTAAAGAACGATTTTCTTTTTGCAACTTTGTGATATAGCACACTCAAGGACTAAAAACTCTCTATCTCGTTGAGAAAATGTGATAAAGAAATACTTAGAAAAAGAAAAAAATTTCAAGGTTTGAAACAACATTGAAATTCTGTTATTGAAAAGGAAACTTAAGAATACAACCTAGTTCACAGTTGCTCCCTGTTCTCTCTGATGGACAGTAACAAACGTACGAGCCGGCAATATTTTCACAGTTGCTGTTGCCATAGCAAGGATTTGCCAGGCATTCATTAACATCTGTGAAAAGACTCACAAAAATGTATAAATTTATCTGGAAGAGAATTTCAAAAGTTTAGCACTTTGGTAAAATGAATTAAGTATGTTTGTTTTAAAACCTTGTTGGCACATGTTCCCAGTCCAACCATAATTACAAATGCAAGAAAAGGATCCATATTCCGGTCGGCATGTTGCATTACTTTTGCATGGGGATGAAATACACTGATCGACTTCTAAACAGACAAGAAACATTGTCACTTATTAATGATGTAAACTATGTTCATATTATCTTTTCTTTTTACATGAATTAAATCGTTATTTTTAAACCAAGAATACTTTAAATGTTTTCGCATATGATTTTTATTGTAGTCAGTAAATGAAGGTTTACCTAGTTGACATTGTGAACCTCGGAACTCATCTGTACAGGAACAAACGTAGCTTCCATTAAGATTTGTGCAGTTCCCATTGTTGAAACACGGTTCGTATATACATTCATCAATATCTACAACAGTAAAAGGGTCAACATATCTTTACAAATAATCTTAAATTCATAACTTATTCAAATGATCAAATCGTTTAACTACCTGTTTCACAATATTCTCCATTGAATCCAGATGAACAATTACAAGTGAAGTTGCCAGGAGCAGATTGACAAGATCCGTTGTTTTGACAAGAAGTGTTCTCACAGAAGTCAATTGCTTTGAGCAAAAAAAAAAACAGAACAAATTACGGTAAATCTCTGCATCTTTGGAAAGGGGAAAGGGGGGGGGGGGGGTATGGGGTGTTATAGGATTGGAAACGTTTATAGTGTTAAAGGTACTTGAACACAGATTTGTGTATCAAAATATATGTCGTTATATTATCGGAAAATAATAACTTTCAAATCTGTGTCCAAGTACCTTTAAATGTAATCGACGTTATTTGAATAATTTCATTATCTCTCATGAATACCTGTATCACAGTTACTCCCCGTCCACCCTTGTCTACAGAGGCAAATGGAGGAGTTATTTTTGCCGTTGTTTCCCAAACACAGACCACCGTTTTGACAATAATTGTTGCAAGCATCAATTCCAACTGAGCAAAAATTAAAAAAAAATTGAATGATACAAAAAATGCCTTTTTAAATTTTTTAAAATATTTTTGATATTCAGTCATCTTACTGCTATGAAATAAATTATAAATTCTGGTTAAACTGTTTTATGTAAAATAAAAACAGTCTTCTGCTTCAATACACCCCTTGGAAGGGGATGATTAATTTGATGAAAAATCTTTTTTCAGCCATTTTAAACATATATAGTTGACGAATAGAGTAGGAGGCAACAATTCAGATGACGTCTAAATTTTCTCCTCAAGAACATCATTAAAATACCAAGCCAAATGTTTCTCACCAGTTGTGCAGTTTTCGAGAGAAGTGTTGCAATGTTTACATTCAAAACCACGAAGTGTATTGTTGCATGTGTTATTTTCTGCACATGGATCCAAATCACATTCATTAATATCTAGGAAAGGAATATAAAATTTACTTTAAAGAAAGGTCATAAGTTAACCTTTTGAATTTTAATTTGACTAATTCATCTGTATAAAAATTTTTCACAGTAATTACCATTTGTACAGTTTTTAAAAGAATCATTGCAGTGTACATGTATACACTCAAAACCACCAAATGTATTGTTGCATGTGTAATTTTCTGCACATGGATCCAAATCACATTCATTGATATCTAGGAAAGGAATATAAAATTTACTTGAAAGAAGGTCATAAGTTAACCTTTTGAATTTTAATTTGACTAATTTATCTGTATAAAAATTTTTCACAGTAATTACCATTTGTACAGTTTTTAAAAGAATCATTGCAGTGTACATGTATACACTCAAAACCACCAAATGTATTGTTGCATGTGTAATTTTCTGCACATGGATCCAAATCACATTCATTAATATCTAGGAAAAGAATATAAAATTTATTTGAAAGGAATGTCATAAGTTAACCTTTTGAATTTTAATTTGACTAATTCATCTGTATAAAATTTTTTCACAGTAATTACCATTTGTACAGTTTTCAAAAGAATCATTGCAGTGTACATGTATACACTCAAAACCACCAAATGTATTGTTGCATGTGTAATTTTCTGCACATGGTCCCAAATCACATTCAGTAATTTCTGGAAAAAAGGATTGCACTCACGTTGAAAAGGAGGTTTCATTTTGAACTACGATCTGTATGACTACTTTCCATGTTAATTATATAATGACTTTTCATAATTCCGGTGTAACCGAGAAAAAAAATTATAGAGCTTTTTTCAATAGATGTAGAATTTGAACTTCTCGATATGAAAAGTGTAAGCAAATCAAGAACAGAAAAATCGTTATGATCTACCGAAAAAAGCTCAACTTGATCAAAATGCAAAACACAACAGTTGTATATTTACCTTCGTCACAGTTAATTCCTGTAAAACCAGGTGAACACGGACAAACTGATGAGGATCCGTGAACAACACATGTACCATTATTTTGACAGTTTACAGCATCACAAGGTCCTTTCATAAAAAATTAATGTTTTTAGAAATTTGCTCAAAGAATCTAATCATAGTCATTTGAAAATGTTTGAAGACATGTCTGCATTAATTTTGTACGTTTATTTCTAAATACATTCTTCTCCGTTTGATATTTAAATCAGTTTGATGAAAGTTTTTAATTTACTGGCAAAATGAAATTGTTATATAAAACATGACTGTATGGAATGAACAATATCTTACAATAAGCTAAATCTCAATTCAAAACTGTGTCTCTAAATATCATAATTAGATACCAACTAAACCAAATATATCATAGAGCAATATAAATCCTTCAACTGGTTGCATTCAATTCTTACCCAAATCACAGAGTTTGCCTGTGTATCCTGACTGGCAGACACAAATAAAACTTCCAGCTGTGTTGACACATAGACCATTGTTCATACAGGGAGAAGGCAAACACTCGTTAATATCTGCAGATTATACAAAATGTGTTTAATCATATTAAAATTTGAAAATTCATTAAACATATCGCTTGTTGTATTAACTTGTATTAATAGCATTTATCTTTAAAAATCTCGCATTAATATTTTTCCTTTAAATATTTGCATGCAAGAAATTCACATTGATTACTTTTACTAAAATCTTCTTCTTGTTTTAAACGTAATCTTTTCATTGCATAAAAAATTGCATTATAGACCGTAATTTTACCATTTGTACAGTACTGTCCTGTAAATCCAGGGGAACAATCACAGGTTACACTGCCATTCGTCTCATGACAAGTACCTTTGTTTTTGCACGGATCATAGGAACAAGCAGGGAGGGCTGAAAATGAAAAATAAAAAATGTCAATAATTCAAAAATTGCAGAAAGTTCAATAAATTTGCCATTTTTAAGTACCTGTTTCACACATATCCCCTTGAAAACCCCGAGGGCAATTGCAGACGAATGTATCATTCACCAATTCACAGATCCCTCCGTTTTTACAAGGTGTTTCACTGCATGCATTTCTTTCTAAATTTAGAATATTAAAAACTTAGAAAGGAAGGTCTATCAAATCAAGTTAAAAATTATTGTTAATGAAAATTTTAAACGTAGTGAATAGACAGTGAACTTACCATTCTGACAAAATTCTCCTTTCCACTGATGTTCACACGCACAGTTGAAGGAGCCACGGGTATTAATGCATGTCCCGTTACTAAGACAGGGTGTTATGTCAAGATCACATTCTTGGACATCTATTTAATATTATAACATTGGAATAAAATTCAATTTTGAAAGTGAGGTCAATCTCTATTAAATATATAAATTTCTGACAAATATTACCTTCTTCACAATATTGCCCGATGTACCCTTTTCTGCTGTCACATTTACACGTTGAAAAACCTTGATTATTTACACAGACACCCCCATTATGGCAGCTGCTAGTAGATGTCCTACATTCATCTATGTCTGAAAAAATGAATTGATTTGCAATATCATATAAATTCATTTGATTGTGTGTAAGCTCTTATAGGTGATTAGCTACCTGTATTACAATGATTTCCTGTAAAACCTTGACGACATTGGCAAAAATAATTTCCAGGGATATTGTAGCAAACTCCATCATTGTTACAAGTTATGCCGTCACATTCATCAACATCTGTAGTAAAAAGTGGAAGTAAAAAATTGAAAAATAGTTAACAGCATTTTGATTAATATCTATCAAAATGGTTGAATAAAGCAACATTACAAACCTTTTTCACAGATTGACCCGGTCCACTCAGGTGTACAGTTGCAGGAAAACGACCCTGGGTTGTTCACGCAACTTCCTCCATTGCAACATGGCGATGATGTTGCACACTCATCAATGTCTTTTTTTTTAAATAAAAAATGTTTAAAACAAAGAAAACAAAAATGAATTGCAATGATTAAAATTACAGACTGCTGGAATTATCCATTTAAAAAAGGTTTATACCTTGAGTGCAATTAGGGCCGCTCCATCCATGAGTACAATTGCAGTAGAAAGAACCATGTGTATTTTCACATTTTCCATGATTACAGATACCGGCATACTTTAAGCATTCATTTATATCTGAATATATACATAAATATCATTAAAAAAGTAATGTTAACATATACGAGGCATATATAAGAGGCAAATACGATAAGTGATATCGAAGACAGAAAAGTTACACAACTCGATTGTCATGTTGTTAATCCTGAATTTATAGGGTGGCAGTAGAATTGAATTTTGTGGTAGAAAAAAAGACAATGTCCAGTTATGATGTCATTGTCTGGAAATTCTTTGCCTCTTTATACAAGCTTTTATTGATTGAAAGTGTGTTCAACATTATCTACTTCAATACATCATATACATTAAAAATGAATATATGTAGATACGCACCAAATTAAAGTGCGCTTAGATCTTCAAGTATGTCTTAATATCTAAAAAAGACCTTTACAAGTGTCCCCATTTTATCAATAATAATCGTCAGTTTAACACTGAAAATTTTACCCTTCTAATGTTATGTGTCCATTTGTCCTTTATAAAAATCAATTTTGTATTAAATTAATCACTAAGAACTCTTTACTCAACGTTTAACTTTAATTAAAAAAACAACAGGAAACGCTGATTAAACAATCATTTAAGACAAGGTTGAATGTTCCATTAATTGTACGTTGTGAAAAACAAGAAGGGTTTTATTTATCTTCACATCTCAGTGTTAAGGATTCATTATGATGTTTAAGATTATTATCTTTGCCTTATTTTGAATGAATATCTATTCCAAATTTACATGAGATATATTTTTCATTTGAATACGCTTGATTCAGATTTTATTTACTAGTGTTACCTTATTGTTTATCATTAAAGTTTCTGTTTTTTCTAATTATATTCAATATTATTGTTTCAAATTATTTGAAAAAAAAGAGATATCATTCTTCATAAAATTACACCTTCTTCAATCTTATTTATCATCGTTTGATTTCCATTATATATTTCAGTTGGCATTTATATATAATTGTGAATCAAATATTGATAAGTATTCGTCTAAACATGAGATTATATCCCAAGGAAACATACTTGTAATATCTCAAAAAGTGTCGCAGAAAGATAATTTGATTAAAAAAAACTTTATTTCTCATACAAATACCTATATTGCAATGTTTTCCCATCCACCCTCCTTTACATTCACAGTTATAACTTCCATCGGTATTATGACACTGTCCATTATAACAGGGCTGTGTATTACATTCATTAACATCTGTAATTAAAAAAGTACAAGAAAATAATTCCTGAATCAGCAAATAAAAGAGATATACTTGAATCAGTGATAAACAACTTCTGATTTCTTTTGAAAAATTTCTTTTTCTTTCAAAACACGTTTCTCAAAATGTCTGTTCTGTTTTTTGTAAAAAATATGCAAAAATAATTAAGGGATCATTAAATGAATATGACTCTTTTATCAATGAAAAACAGCTTTTGATTTCTTTAGATTCAAAGAAAGGATAGTAATTAGTCTGCACCACAAAAGATGTGACAGGTACACACCTACTTCACAAACTGGTCCTGTCCAGCCTGGTGTACAGATGCAAGAAAACGATCCTACATTGTTTACACATCTTCCGCCATTAAGGCAAGGTGTTGTTGTACACTCATTAGCGTCTGCTCAATCAGTTTTAAAGGAAAAGTAAAGAAAATATTTCTTGAAATAGATTAGGTGACAAGCTTTGCTTGTTAGTGAAACTTTGGTTCTGGGTTGTTTTTGTTTTCTTGTTCACTGAATTTTATTTCGTTTTTTTTATCTTTCGAGATGAACTACTGGGTACAGTATATCCATGTGTACTTTGTTTTTGCTTACTTACACGAGACGATCTCTCCCAAAATTTTATTATATATATATATATATATATATATATATATATATATATATATATATATATATATATATATATATATATATAATTAAAACAATCTTTCATTTATTTTTCAAAGAAACAAAGAAATAAAATAAAACAATAACTAAAGTCAAAATTTTGTCCACCGTTTAAGTAAATTGTAATTTCTGGCTAAAATAAATTGCGCTGCACAGTAAAGGTGACCGAGGCTTACCGTTCGTACAGTTTTGTCCCGTCCATCCCACTTGACAAGAGCAGTAGTAACTCCCCTCCGTATTGTGACACGTCCCCTTATCACAGGGAAAGGCCTGACATTCATTTATATCTAATATATTAAATGAAAATAAAGTGAAATTAAAAGAACAGTTAAATTCAAAAATTGCTTTATTACCTTTATATATTAGGGATGTAGATGCTGCTTTCTTCCTTAATTACAGTTTTAACGTTATTAGTATATCAAGCCAAAATTCTTTGCAAAGACAGTTAATCAACATTGAATAACATTAAAAAAATGTAATAAATATACTATCACCATATGCGTATATATAAATCATAAAACAAACTTAAGTTCTACCAATCTTACCTTAATATTCTCTTAGTCTTAACTGAAATATGTATTTTATCATGTTGATTTTTGTATTTAAAAGGTGGAGGTAATGCATAATTTACAACATAACAACTAATCACAAAGCTGTGAATTTTGCATTTTACCCTCCACCTTGTGAATTATAAATTTACCTGCTGTACACACAGTGTCATATACCTATATTACAATATACCTATATTACACCTTTTCCCTGTGAATCCTGCTGGGCAGTTACATCTAAAATCTCCATACAAGTCGATACACCCGCCATTAACACAGGGATTCGAAGCACAGTCATTTCCATCTAAGGACGAAGTACCAAAACACATTTTGCAATATACGAGTATGTATTAAGTGTTTCAATCAAATCTTGAAATAAACCTTTTTAAAAAAAAAAAGAAGAAAAGATTAGTACCTGCCGCTACTGTGTAAAACCAAACACCATTTAACCCTTTGAAAGAAAATTATAAATTATGATTTAGATTTGTATTTATGATGCAGAACACATAAGTATAGAAATAAATTATCTGAAATAAATTCAGATGAACGTAAACGCGAGGCTCTAATATGTCTCTTAAGAAAAAACGAAGAATTCAGATAGGTCCGGAATATGTTACAATAAAATTACCTGTGTTTCCCTTGATTTGGCCCATTATATATGCATCATTGGTAAATGAATAAGGATTGTTGACAGGCGAACCGTTATAGAATCCTATTCTTATCTTGTGTCCTTGATTGAGTATATTAACATTGATGTAGTGAAAAATGGTATACGTAGAGACATGATCCGTAATCACAACACACTGGACAGTAACCCACTAAATTTGAATAAAACAAAAAGCTTACTAAGTATCTAAAAGTCATTTATTTGCATTCAGATTAAATATTCTTTATAAAATCCATTTACAATATATCATGTTTAACCCTGAAACAAACACGAAACATTTTCACGATTGATTGATAATGTTTAACACCGAGTCGGCAACATATCAGCCATATTTCGGCGATAAAATTATGCTCAGGTTTGAAGGATTTTCAGAGCGCGGTAGAATAGGAACTTAATTGTACACCTTTTATACACAATACATACCAAAAGTACATTGTTTTGACTCGATTCATAATTAATGCAGAACGAATGCCCTATTCAATAGTTCTAAAATATAATAGTAATGCGTTTTTAGAAACATTTTGGAAAGGTGCTAATGTAAAATAAAGATGAATGAAATGAACGTTTTAAATATGAAGAAAGAGTGAAAGAAATTATGAATATTAAGCACGACTTCTTCAAGACCAAAATAAATGACGTTTTCCAGGTTTTTTTTAACGATTTTGATATTTTAAATGCCAGGAAATTCTGATAAGGAGACCCGGTAGTTTCCTCAGTAAGGGACATCGACTTCAAACAAGCATATTTTTAATGTTGTAATAGTAATACGTTTCTTTAAGGTAAATGAAGATGAATATGATTAATATGAAATACAAAGAGATATGATTTCATTAAATTATTTTTGTTTCATTTTGAGATAGATGTACATTGCAAGTAGAACTGTTCAAAATCAAATGAGAAGATAGCAAACAGCAAGCTCATAAGTGCATGAGAATACAAATTTTGAACTGAGCATAAACGGACCTCTAAAGAGACATGAGGTGTGACCAGCTGCCATGTAGGAGTAAGTATCCCTTGATGACCGATCATACCCGCCGTGTTCCCTCTTGCAAAAGGAAAAAAAAATCTTTAGGCAATTCAGTGTAAATAGTTGTATAGAAACATTTGTTCTTGTTAAACAATGGCGCGAAGATAACATAGAATTTACAAAGTGCTTACATCAAACGCGGGATTGTTGATATCCTTTTATAATCAACTTATATTTCGAGAACTTGTTTGTTCATAATATAGAAAAAAATCTTGGAGACAAACTCCATAAGCAGGTGATGATGATATAATACAACATAATTCAGGGAAATTGATGCTAGGAAAGTAAAAGTTATTAAGTTTAAGATTGCCATAGATATTTTTTTTATAGTAAAATATCTAAATATAAAACAGTTGTTTCAGACTCTGATTTGACTTTTCTTTCGAGTTTATTGGGATAAAAAACTTGATAATGAAAATCAATATTGATAATTGATAAAACGTTGCAGAAAGATTTAAATGCCAAGATGAAAATCAAACAGGAAGATTAGTTTCTCTATCTCTCTCTCTCTCACTTTAGTATATAGTTCTTAAAATCATAATAATTCTTCAATCCTGGCATTATTATCGAAAGCACATGCACACATTGTTCTGAGAGCAAAACATAAGAAGACAACTTTATATATAAATGTATTGTAAAACAAGAAAATTCCAACAAATTTGCCTATTGGCATTTTACTTGTGTAATATATTTGATGTGGGGGATTGACAAAAGATCATTTTACATGCAGTATACTAGTTTATGAATGTGATCTTCTTTCTCAGTAACATTGCGCTTGATTATATATATATGATTAACATATTACATTGAACAAACACACAGGTACATGTTTATTTAAAACTTGTCTTAAAGGTCAAAAAAGTTCATTTTATCTTAATTTTTAACTTACAGGGCCATTGGTCCTGGGATAAAAAGGCGTTTTACTCCACGTCACTACCAAAACCCATTTCGCCTGGAAGGAAGACAAAGATGTTCCACCAAACTGTCGGACATCGGATGTGGCCTTTGTAAGTGTTGTAACGTCATTATAGGTACAATAGAACACGTATCCTCCATTGCTACCCAGAGGATACAAATCTGTCCAGTATGGTGCTATGTGTGGGTCAGTCGACGACCGTGGAGGTGTGTAGGATGAGTCTCCATTTCGAAATGTAAGAAGTCCATTAGTGCTAAACTACAACATTTCATATTTCAAACATCTCAAAATTATAAAAATTAATAGATATTTGCAAATTGCAGTTCTATGCTAACACTTACGTATACTGTAGAGTAGGTATGGTCTCCAAATGGAATTCCACCGGGGACATTAACTGATGTATAGGTGTCGTCACTAATCAAAGTATTTCCTTCAATATTATATGAATAATAATAGGCTTCTGTAAATAAAATTTAAAAATAAAGAAGTATTATAATCAAATTCAGTAGTGAAATAATACTTAAGTGCATCCACATATTATTATTTTTGTCCTTGCTGCTGCCTGCAATACTTCATTTGTCTTTTGTCGATAGGATGTTCTCTACTTGTGAGAATTCTTAAAGGAAACAACTTTTTTAGAGGGACAAATTGTGAAAGTTAAACTTGTATTTAGAACCACTTCATGTAAAGATCTGTGGTACATTGGTCATATTAGAATAATTCAGGACATACATGTAACAAGGAGATGGAGAGAATTTCCTTTAAATATAACTACATGTACACTAACGTTTCTATCAAAAGATGAATAAAACATTCAATGAGAAGCATTTACAAACTTAAAGAAATGCCTTAAGAATCAAATGATAACAAGTTGCATAACTGAGAAAGAAAATATTTGGAAACTTACTGCAGATTGAACTGAATGAAAACAGCATAACCAATAGGTATGACAGTCTGGTGTACATGATTTCAGTCATCCGACTCGTTCAAAAAGAGGACTCTATTGAGTATACGTGCGAAAAAAATTCAACAAACATATACTGTGATCACATTAAAAGGCATTTTCAGTAGACTGTAAAGTAAACATATTCCATGATTGTTCTCATTTTGTATTTCAAAAAAAAAAATACTGGTAAAAAGAAACAAGGGTGTGCGAATATAACGGTTTTCCATTTCAAATCATACATTATTTTAAATTTTATAAGCCCCTAGCGATTATTTTTAAAAAAATGTATTTCAGGTTTGTTTGCTTAAGATAAGCAACATTACGTTTTACTTCAGATAATGGGAACCTTACATTTAAACCTGCCAATTTATACTGAGAGTTTGACATTTTGTATGAATTAGGGTATCTGTTTAACTACACATAAGGAGAATAGCCTAAATCAATGACTACACGTGTTTTTATTCCACCTGTGCTTTACAATGAGTAAGTGTGTAAAAATATCTCAGTTGCGACTTACAAAAGAGCAGCTTGTTTTGTAATCGTATGTATTTGTTTATATCTGCACCATGAAGTTACAGTACACGTTATAAAACCAGTATAGTATGTATATGCATGAGGTGCCGTTTTGATTTTTACTGCCAAAATGTGGTATAACCTATTCAAAAAGGTTATATCACCTATTCAGTTGGGGATATCACCTATTCAGATTTCGAGTAAGAATTATCACCTTTTTTCGAAAAAGTAATATTACTTATTCGAATTGGTGATATCACCCATTCCTTTTGAATAGTTGATATCACTTATTCCAATAAGTGATGTCACCTTTTCAAATTAAATAAAGTAATATAATTTATTCGAATAGGTGATATCACTTTTTCATAAATCAATAAATGTCAGAAATCCAACCATTAATTTTTTATCTTGGTGTTTTTGCAATCAAATTTTACTTTGAATTTATTCATGGACTTATTGTTCACATTAAAAATAACTGGGCCCTATATACAATACAATGCTATTTATCTATCTGTACAAGGTTCCATAAAATAGTAGTTTTATTCGTTAGCCCACTAAAGGAAACATTTTAATGTGAACAAACAGATGAACAATTACACGAATTAAAAAAAGAAAGCATCTCCTCCAGAATGAAGCTTGAGGCTACCTACATAGAGAATTTAAGTTTCTATTTTCTTCGCGCAGTTCTTTATATAATAAGGAACTAACAAATAATTAAAAATAGTATTATTCAATTACTGCATATTTAAATTTAAATTAAAGAAATATTCTAAGCTTGTTATTTTAAATAATATTGTCTTATTTCGTGTGATGAAAAAGAAAACAACAAAGATCAGAAAGTCTACGACGTATTCTTCCATTACCAACCAATTACCAAATACCTGCAATTTGGCTCATTTACGATCCTAATCAAAAGATATTCCAGTTTAATTAACAGAAAAGGAGACTTCAAAGATATCATCCACTGGGCATTTTGTATCATATTATTAGGATCCCGTTTCTTATTTTTGACGACGAATGACACTTCATGCCCCGGGTCTGATAAGCGATACATCTGACCAAGTTTCCCTCTTCATATCTGCTCCCCTGCAATGCCAAATCCAAATATTGATGACCAATTACATTCTTACGATAGCTTTCTAAACATCCGGAATGATAGCGGTGTAGTTTACTTTATATGTCTTAAAATGAGATGTTTAAATGTTTGCTTTTAAAGTTCTGCTAAGATATATACATGTGTTTGTTTACCATAACCTTGGCATATTTTCCCTACTTTTCAACTCTTCTTTTATTTTCTACATATATATACCTTTAATTGATTTATGCTATTATTATAAACACCATTTAGATAGGAATTTTAAACGTTTATTCCAAACCAAACTTACATACAAATTGTAATCCAGGTCTATGACATAAAGGTTTATGACAATTTAAAAAAAAATACATGCAAACAAGTTGTTACCTTCTCTGTGAGACTGGTATAATAGCATTTATTGGTTTTAATTTTTTTTTTTTTGTAAAGAAATGTCTTTACGTAGTCTTAAATCACTCGTGCAAGGTAATGTGTAGATTTTTTCACTTTTTTTAACAAAAGACTTCCCATGGCTAAAATCCCTCTTCCCGATCTTGATATACCCATCATAATTCAATAGAAATTGTAGAAATTGTATTCATTGAATACAAGTCGTGTTGCAAGAAAGATAAAATTGAATTGAACTGATGGATATAGAACATATTACATGACTTGTATGGAAAATTTCTGTGTGATGATACTTCTACATTCAAAATTGAAACTCTTTGTCTTTATGTCATGCATGTTGTGACTTCTTCATCGATTGGAAATGTTTTGTATTTTTATTTAAAGATACTCCGGATGAAAATGTGTTATCGAGTTCTGAAAAACGCACGATTTCATTACATTTTTAAACTTTTTCGTAATATTCTGTAGCTGATTTTTTAATTAGATATATTTTATCTTGATATGTTACATTTTCGTCATTGTATGACTATATTTTTTTCACTATAAATGTACATATGAAAAACCTGTGGGTACAGACCAAATGGAATTTTACCTTGATAAGCAAAAACAAAGGTGTCTTTTATTTCGATTCTGAGGGGTACATCCGGGAATAATGCTTTCATTTGTAATTATTTGCGAAATGAGTTGGGGGCACCGCGTCCATACGGACCTTTGTGATGGTACTTTGACTTTGTAATGAAATTTCAATATTAAAACTGTGATTCTTTGATTCAATATACTGATACTTTTATGTGATATGAAAATCAAAACTAAACTTCTCGGGGCTCATTTCAAAATATGTGGAAACATGCTGCATGTATAAGAAAAACTGCATTTGCAACATGTTTATGAACACTTCTTAAGGGAAAACCCGGATATTGTTTGTTAAGCTGTTTGTTGACTTATTTGAAGCCTTTTGTATTTAAACTGAACTGAGATTACGTCACTAGAATTGATTGTTTCGGGTAAGCTGGATCTCAACCAAATAAAATTCAGGGTACAATAGGACCAGGTTAATCTGACTTTCGCCTTAAAATGTTACTAATTAAATAACTTAAGTTACTCATGTTTTCCTTGTTAATATATGTTGCACCTAACTATGTATTGCAGAAGGACACTCTTAAAATTAACTTAGTAAAATTGAGTTTCCAAAGATAAATCAAGACGATTTTGAAAAAAAAAAAAGATTCGATATTTTTTAAAATGAATTTAAAATTCGGGGTACCATCGATTTCAACATTTCATATTACTGAGTATCATCACCTTAAAATTCATAGACACCCTCCAAACAGTTTTCTTACCCTTTCAAATTATTTTTCGACGTATTGCAGTTACAGTTTCACAAATAGATGCAACATGTTTTCCACACCTATTGAAATTTTAATTAGTCCTTTTCTTGCTTTCTGGAAATTTTTTCATTTTACAAAAATATGACAGATTTCATGAAAATTTAAATTGATCAACACATGATGGAGTATCATTATACAATGAAAAACAATTATCAGTATAACCCAAATACTGACACAGAGTCATCATGCAAAATTAGTGATAATGTCAAGACATCATTCTATAAGAAAATATCAGGATATTCAGACAAACTATCAGCATAACGAAGCACCAACACATAGTGAAGATATATATACCGGTAATAGAAAAGTATCACAATCAATGATAAGTTGTAAGCATGTGATGCCAAAGTATTACAATGTAATAAACATGTACATACTTAGTAATACATGTATTATCAAAAACGTGAATATTTACCACACAAGGCAATTAAGACGTTACGGCAACATCAATCTCAAATCATTGAGTAATTTTTACACAGGAATCTGATAAAATTACATGATGCTATATCTATGGTACATTTAATTTTGAAACTGTTTTTGTCTGTTCGTCGTAACAGACAATCCTAGGTCCGGGTTCATATTTTCATCTTGAAAAAAAAATGCACGTAGTGCTGGTAAAGAAATATAAAATTTCTAAAGAGCATAATGCCGGTCATTTGAGTCTTTCTTTCTCATCCATGACAATTTTAATAGACGTCTCTTGTGTAATGTGAACATACTCCCTAATCTAAAATCAAAGGTGCACTGTCATAAAAATCGTGGGAACCTTATTTGATCTGAATCTCGAACAAATATCATTATATTATTCACATTCAATTAGCTAACTAATTGAAACGCTGTTGATGTCGAGGCCTCCGTTGACTTTTCGATAGTTTCAAATAAAATTGATAACCAATTTGTGGAGATTGTCCCTTGGGTCTGCGTTAATAGGTAATAGTATGATGCTGTTGATGGAAACCCCGCTCTCAATGCATCATCTTTTTACAAAAATTAACTATAAATTAAGTCCGAATACTTTTGGGACGACTGTTAGAAATATCTGTCATTCTGTCACAATAACTTGTGTTACTATTGCAGGAATAAAAGATCCGAAGAGGTTGTAAAGCTAAAGCAATTAACTTGTTATGAATCGTGGCTTCATTAAATCTATTTGCCGGGCCAATATGGAGACGATTGATTGCTATTCAGCATAGATCAGGTAACACAAGTTTTGATTGGTTCATTATAGAAAGACATTATTACCTAGAAAAATCGTTTAATATTATTTTTACTGCGCAGCATTTTTCCAAAACCTTTTTTAAATCCTGTTTTCATTTTTTAAAGAAGAAATACATGGATTTATTTTTTAGTCAAGATTGGATATTTTATGGAGTCAGATTTTGCAGATGAATATGAATACATCATCAAACCTTACAATGGAGGAAATTCTTCTATTTAAACGTATCCTTTGGTCTAACAAATGCAAACAAGAAAAGAAAACTTCTGACATGAAGAAGATTGGATGCTTTGATGTTTGTAATCACATGGCAACACATAAATTCAAAGCATTTGAATTTTATTTCAGAGAAGAGGTAGAAATGATTAAAGTAAACAAATCCCTCCTTGTTTATTCCTTAAATCCCCACAGGTAAATTAACTTTTATACATAAAAAGTTCTATCACAAAAAAATATTTGAAAGCCTTTGGTCACTTTTATAGATTTGAATTTTTTTTATTTAAATTGCTCAAAGGATTAATGGATCTTCTATCTCCAAGTAAATTTTAAATAAAGGAAAGACATAATCTTCATAAAGCATATTCTATGAAATAAAAAAAATACTTTCTATTTGTGAAAATTTTTTGAAAAAATAACACTGTTTACCTCCCTATCACTGACGACACAAAGACTGTACTCTATCGCGTGCGAAAACATCTCTTTATAGTTTAACTAACAGTGAAAACCGGCGACTGAGGTCGGATAAAGACACACGATGAACCGATATCATCCTGGTGTTACGATTGCTTTAACAAATCGCTCGTTAATAGACTGTTGTTTTAACAATCATATTAATAGATCCAATCTTTCTCTTCCGCCTAATCGCAAAATCAAATTCTAAATTTCAAAACCCCCAAACCCTGATGTTCTGGGCTGATATGATCTTTGACGAATGATGCATTCCCTCCGTAATGGAAAGTAATGCATAAAACACTTTCCCGACAGTTAATAAGCACTTCACAAATGAAATGTTTCTACTTTAGCTAGTTAATTAGAAGACAGCGTTCAATCCGTGCCTAACTCACTATTAATCCCCTTACAGCATCTTAGTCCTCTGAGTATGCGATTGCGTTCAGCTGTGAAACGGTTAGTTTCGATAAAAACGATTACTTTTCAATACCAAAAACATTTAATTTCAAATATTGTGTGCTTGTCCCTTGGATATCCCTAGTGGTCGTTTCAGTGCCGTCATCATTAGGGCAAAAGGAGGTTTGCCAACCGATTGGTAATTAGAAGAAAAATATATGATCCTCTACGATTGATTCGAGTTACCTCCCCTCGGGAATATTACTATTATCGAAAATTGGAGATGAAATATTTACGACAATCACCACGCGTTACGGTTTTGAATCCTTTAATATGATCTAGCATTTTGTGTTTTTTCCAATTTAGTAATAAGTATTTATCAATGATACAAATGTCTCCTTCAGAGGCAAACGAAGGTTCCCTAGGAGACGTAGTTTCTACATCAATCATGAAAATTATCGGATCCGCTTACGGAATCTTACACAAATCACGAGTTTTACCGTCAAAGCGAGACTTCAGCATATCCCCTAAAATGACATCAGGGTAGTCTCAGTATCATTTTTTATGCAATCATTCTGACATTCGACGGTAATTTTGTTCATGCAATTAATTGTTTGACAGACTGGGTCGAATTTAAAGAGAAAGGGAAAATAAGATTGAACAAAGAAAATGATCTGAATTAATATCTTGATTGTTCCTAGAATTTCCGAAATGTGTATCATTGTTAAACAAAGATATTATAAAATTCTATATTCTTTTTTCGGAAAAAAAAGAAAAAGAAACAACCACTAAAAGGCAAAGCAAACAAACAAAAACACAAAAAATAATTATAAAGATCTTTCTTTATTAAAAATATGAAGACCTGAGAATAAATTATTAATTCTAATAAGGAAGTTAGTTGCTTGCTACATGTATCAGGTTTTGACGTTTCGTTTTTTAATTCAATATTATAAAAGTTAAATATTTTTATATTCTTACATTATCATGTTTCAATCAAAACAAGCAAGTATAAACTGTAAACATTGATTGCAACAGAAATCTATATCACAAATCTCTTCATGTTTTATTAAAAGTATTTGACAGATGTGATAATTTACCAATTTAACATAAGTGATCTAAATCTTAATTATCTTCTATTTATTGCTAATTAGCTTATTTATCAATTTATCCCGGAAAAACCAATAATGACTATCCCTTTAATACACGGTAAATATACAAGTCATAATAAATAATTCATTTCAAATTAGAATGAAATCGAATTTGATTTCTGATAGCTCCTCTAACATTTCAATATTATTTCCAGTCCGTTGTAAATTTTTTATAACTTTAATACGTCTGTTGTTTGGGGGGCTGAATAAGTTATCTCATATTTGGATGCAAATCTAAGGGCAAACTGTTTAGAGCTATATTTTTTCTCTCTAAATAATTCAGCAGATATCATTGATTTGAATTGGAATGAACTAGTACGGAACAAAGAGCATTTGATATTGTTCCGTATTCTATAGAATTAGCTGATAAGAATATAAATATTTTATGCCTAATTCTCAATATTTGGAAAGTGGTTTGATGAGATATCTGTGTTATAACATAAACATTAAAATTTTGATAATATTACTTAACTTTATATCAATAGAATCAAACCGAGTGACTTTTTTCAACATTTTACACGACGTTTCACACATGGAAAAAAAAGAAGAAAAAATTAAAAATTAAGAAAAAAAAACCGACTTTTTGAATTTATGCCGAATTCTTCAATAAATTCTAACTCGTAAATAACTAGTGCTAATTGTAACGGGAACCGTTACAGATGTTCCCCAAACGCTCCCCAACTCCTTTTTGGTGCCATATTCCCTGTAAGCTTCATTAAATAAGACAAACTCTGTGCATTTTTGACTTTAACAACGTTTTTCAGCAGGATACCAATGATATTCAAATTTTAGCACTGCACCCGTGCGCATGAGAATGCATGTGCGTTATGATCATATCATCTTGTCTACACTATCTACATATCTTAATATACAATATATTAAAGCATTCAGTCCAAAAGTATGAAAAATCACTCTTTCAAACGTATTTTTCATTTCACTCGTTCCAAATGCACGCACGTGCGTGCACGTGCATGATGACCATACCTTCTTGTAGGAGTCCCTTATATCTATCTATATTTTAAATCCCATCCTGTTTGGTTGAAAAACAAGGGAGTTATAGCCATTTCAAGTTTAAGCCAATCAGATTGCAGCACACGTGCATGCGCGTGATTTGATGATTTTTTTTTTCTGCATCATATTGTAGTATATCCTAATGTATGACTATGTTTTAAATTTCAAAGCATTTCGTCAAAAAACAAAGGAGATATAATCATTTAAAGTTTCAGCCAATCAGATTGCAGCAATTTTTCATGAAAATTCTTATATATCACGCTGTAGATCTTCATAATGTAGGTCTATGTTCAAAATTTAAAAGGATTATGACAAGAAACAAGAAAGATATTGAGACTTTAGTTTCAGCCAATCAGAGCGAAGCGCACGTGCATGCGCGTGAGATCTTACTTTTTTGACCATGTCATTTTGTCTATCCTTCTTATATATACTTATAATATGAATATCAAAGCATTTCATCAATAATTTAAATAGTTACGTCTGTATCAATTAGATTGGACATTTCTCGTGTTGCACGTGCGAGCTCTTGCAAGCACATTGCATTGCTTTCATGAAAAATCTTATATTACAGGCTGTAGATCTCCCTAATGTATGACTATGTTCAAAATTTCAAATGATTTTATCAAAAAACAAAAAAGATACTGAGACTTTAGTTTCAGCCAATCAAAGCGAAGTGCACGTGCATGCGCGTGCGATCTTGCTATTTTGACCATGTCATCTTGTGCACACTACTAATATATCCTTACATTATAAGTTTCAAAACATTTCGTCACAAAATAGAAAAGTTACGGTTATATCCATTATATATTGGTCATTTTAAGATTTGCACGTGCGCGCTCTTGCAAGCACGTGCGCGCAAAATGACCTTGATTCCGCAAATCTACATAACATGCCTTTACCCTAAAAAGGTTTCAAAGATCACTCGAAAAGATTTTCCCAGGAAGAAAAATAATAATAATAATAATAAGAATAATAATAATCAGAAACAGAGTAAAAACAATATGTTCCCCAACTTCGTTTGGGGAACATAATTAATTTGGTTATCTTGTCATCTGCAAACTGGTGTGGTCAAAAACATTCCGATTCTACGCAAAAGTACTCCTAGGTTGATATTTAAAAGACGTTTAAGTTTCTTATTAACAATATACACTTGTATTAAGTTTTCAGAGAACAGAGGCCTGTTTTACAAAAGAACTTACGAAGACCAACATTTGATTTTGCCTATAACATTCTAATTTACATTGAATTAAATCTGCACTTAAATCGTTTTAAAAGGAATATAGAAAAGTAGTTTTACAGTAGAAATTGTACACAGAATCATTACTGTCGTAAAATTTACTATCATCTGAAATTTTTAGTCGTAGTCGTAAGTTCTTTTGTAAGACGGATACCTAAGGTCCGTTTTATAACCGAACTTTACACGATGAAGACCAAACACATCAGTTGGTTGTCAACTTTTGTCAAAATAATGATTCTTTTCAAAATTTCTATTGTAAAAAAAATCTGTTTTCAGATGCCCGTGTGGACCCCGCTCCTAGGCTTGTATGGTTTGAATAGACTTCTGAGAATTATATATATATATGTATATATATATATATATATATATATATATATATATATATATATATATATATATATATATATATATATTATTTTCACATTTCTTTTATAAAATTTTTACCTTAATCACATATACGACCACTTCTTTTAAATGAAATATGTGGAGATGACAACAGTTTTTGAGCTCAAAAATTCATTAAAGAGCGGAGCAAACATGGACCTCCAAAACATCAGAAGTGGGATCAGGTTTCATGGAGGAGTCAGCATTCCGGAAATGCTAAGGAACAGTTGACTAGGCAAAGTTGATCAAATTTAATGGATGAAGATTGTCAAAAGTGATCGTTACACTAAGGCATCTTTATAAACTTATATATTTAAAAATAATCAAAATTTGTTTTAACTTAGTTTCTGTCAAACTGAAAAATAAATATGATGAACCCTCCCTTCAATCAATAGTTACATCTTCTTTTTTCATTATTACTCTTTGAAGGAATCGAAAGCAAAAAAAGATTTTAGACAGCATTTTATAAATTACTTTTGTGTTATAGAATGCTGTGGAAATAATGGCAATTTCTCTAAACAGTTTCGTGACTTGAAAGAGGTCCTTTTGAATAACGTTTAGTAGCCAGAAATTTAAATAATTGAAATTAGGGATTTTGGAGGGGCTTCTATAATGAATTTACAACGGCATAGAACGTTTTCTTATTCAGTCTAAGAGCTGATTGCTTCTTAATCTTGCGGAGACCAGGTTATCTTTTAAGGAAAATTCTACGGGTTTCCTGGAGCAGTTCATGAGAAAATGAAGTTAATAAAGAATCTGCGTGCGGAATTAATCAGGGAACCTCGCTAGCAATTGTTAATGAGTGGTTCGCTTTATTTACTGAACCAGTGTACATATTGGCGATAATCTAATAGAAAATGTATTTAATGCTGTAATTGATGAAAGTACATAACGTATTGTTGGCCTCCCCTCCTCTGCTTAAACTTTTGCTGAATGATTACCATATACGCCAAACTTTGCGGAGAGAAAACTTAGGCCTACACAAAGATACGAAATAGTGCATAAACTTCAATACAATTGTTTCCTATGAGATTTGTATTGTGTGTTTAAGTCATTTCATGATTGTGTTAATTTAGATGTCATGCCGAGATTGCTAAGTCTAATGACACGACTTTGGGTGACTTTAGAACATTAACATTGAATTGACTACCCTAAATATTTGTCAAGAATTATTGAAAACAACTTATATGTATATTTTTCGTGGAGAACTTTTCTTTGATCTGTTTTGACTCGAAATGCAACAAAAAATTCTCAATAGTATGAAACCTACTTCTATTTTCATCAAAAGAAAGGTCTATGTCATTAAAACTTGGCTAAGTTTCTTATTTTAGGTGATATACATTTTATCTCTAACTGAAGAACAATGTTTTGTAAAGACAAACTGTTTAGTAGAAGACGCCGTTCAATTAAAGTGAGATTTGATGATGAAAAACGCAGTGAAAGAGCTTTTCATTCGTCTTAAGCATCGGACCCTGTTTACAGAATGGGAAAAGGTCTAACTTTCGTGATGCAAATTTTGATTTTATCCGGTGATGTGAATACAAAATTTACAACATGTCAAAGAAAAATTGTAAATGTTGTACTGCTATGCACCCAGTATATTCAATATTTACAATTTTGTCATAAAGCTTGTCAAGGTAAATTGCTAAACTTTTGGCTAAACACTAATCATGATGCCGATTGTATTGAACATTTTTATAAACTTTCAAATAGACTTAACTTTTTTTTTACGAAAAAAATTCATGAACCCAAAATTGTATGAAGCATTATTTCAGATGTCGATTGCATATACTGTATGTAGATTTTATTTTTTATATAAAAATTATTATATTTATTATTTATATATATTTATTATTATATTTATGTCCTAGAATAGAAGAATGTAGCTATTTTAATTTTGGAACCCAAAATAGCAACTGGGCTTTTTGATATATGTGGAGTAGACGTAATTAATTAATAAGGTGAATTAATGTTTACGTCTGTGCTGCCTTCTTGTATCTTGTTAGTTTAAAACACAGAAAAATAATTTCAAAAAAGGTAATTGGATAAAAATTTGAAACGGAAAATAATTAAAAAATAAAAGGTAATTGGACAAAAATTTGAAAATGAAAACAATGCAACGCCAATTAAATATTGTCTTAAAATAAATCATGTTTATAGATTTCCTTAATGTACTGTCTGTTCACTATAATTTTACGTCTTTTATCACTATATATGATGTGCATTAAAAATATATACGTATATACGACGTGCAGTATCAGTTTGATAACTGCTTTGTACCTATAAATACTTTTTAGCATATATTATGTTTTAATAAGTATTTCAACAAGCATGGAAATATAATATGAATGGAGTCTGAATAAGACAGATCAAAAATTATCAAATTAAAACACACCATGGTAATGTTTTGATTTTTACAAATTGTTGGGTGTATTTTTTAAAAATATTAATTGTGGTTATATGTATACTAGTATATCTGGCAGTTAGAAGGTAGGTCTTCTTTCTATTGTAGAATAAATGAAGGATTCTTCCAATTTTGTGTTTATATTCATTCTAAAAGTAAATCAAATACTAAAGTTTAATTGACAGTCGATTGATAGGCATACGTGCAAGTGCATCTTGCTAAAATATAATTGAACAGCTCTTATATGATACGAATTTTTTAAATAGCTTTAAAATATTTTTCTTTTCTTTTTTACAGTTTTTAATATAAATATGAAATATACACTTCGAATCCAAAAATTAATGGAATATTTGTAGATGGTGTAATGTTGTCTAAAGTATCGAAAAGGGAGAAGGGATAGAAATATTGATGCTAATTTGCACAAAAATTTACAATGTCATGTAGACATCATTTGTTGTTGGGTTTATTAAATGACAAAATTTGCAACTTTATTTAAGTTGATTATTTAGGATATATCAGTAAACACCATTGAAAAATTACACAATTGAATTGCGTCATCATTAATTATTCAAACAAATGATAGTGAATTAGATCATTTTCAACATATAAATCGTTACAGCAATTTAAGTCACATAAAGACATATAACAGACTGTTGATCATAAACTGAAGAGATTGAATTATTTTTTTTTTGGAAATAAATCTGAAACCATTGTAGAGATTTTTAGAATCAATAAATATAATTTAGATATTTTATCCAGTATTTTATGATTTATAAAGCCATTTTCTATCAATATTATAGCACTCGTTCTATATGTCCATGTATTCATTACTTTGACATGAATTAAACTCTTGACCCTCCTGACAAAATGTAATATATTTATTTTTTTATCAATAAAAAAAAATCACAAAAGTTGTCGTACCTAACTGCTTATATTTTAACTGCTTATATTTTTTTTTACAAACAGCTGCTTTTTTGTTTGTATTTTGGCTGACACTGGTGAGAGAGAGAGAGGGAGAGAGAGGGAGAGAGAGAGAGAGAGAAGAGAACGATTTTGAAGAACTGGGCTGATTTGAGTTACGATATGAAAGACGATCTTTAAAATTTGATCATCTGCATTATAAAATGAAAGTTCCCCAGCAATTTCCTGTCATTTGAAACATATTTTTACATATACATGTAACATGCATATGATAACAATATACTCAGCTAAGTGGTCCTTAAACAATCAAATTGAAGAAATGAGCAAAAAATCCCCTAAAAGTTTAAAATTATGTCTTCATCTTATGAAAATCCTTAATAGGGTTTCAATTTTCTAGAGAATGGGTTCATTTTTAATTTTAAAAATGTATATAAAAACTACGATACAACGATATTACTAGAATCTTTTTCTGGCAATTCTTTCAAAAAATGAAAAACTTAACAGATTCTGCAGCAATAAGCACAACCTAGCTCATATTACAAATTCAAGGGATCTAAATATTTATTTATCAGCTTTTGAAATATTTTCATTATCAAGACTACTAGGTGTTGCAGCAACTCTCTCTCTCTCTCTCTCTCTCTCTCTCTCTCTCTCTCTCTCTCTCTCATTATGGCATATTCAAGGTCATTATTGCATAATTATTCGAAGATGTCCTACAATTATGTTACAGTCTCCTACATTTTAACCTTTTTCTACCGTCTACTGCCTTCGTTTTTTAACTTCTACCCAAACATCAAACATTCCTTTTGTTATTTCTTCCTTATGTTCCTTTCGTTTTCTTTCTTATGTAATTTTACCTATTGTCCATATAGAACCTCTGAATTTGTTTTAAAATCATTATAATGTATGACTATATAGTTCATTTGAAAAACCAATCCCTTTTGTAATGAATGATTTTAATTACATATTCAAAAATCTTACTTTTTGAATTGACGATTCAAAGGAATAGGTAACAACTTTTTTCTTTGATTTTCAATTAATTAACTTTTTTAAAATTATTAAATTTTTTATAACATTTTGTAAATACCAGGATAGTTTATTACTAATTACATAGCAGAGCGCGGGAGCCGCGGTTTTCTACACTGGAACATTTCCTTAGTTAGACTGGTGATACTTGAATAATTAGTGCCAAATTATCGGTTCGAATCAACCGGCGTAAATGGCAGAAGAGGTAGCGGCACATTCACCCGCGGGGAAGTCCCCCAACAATTGGGAGGGGCGGGGGATAGATGCACGCGACGTTGCACGGCACAGCGGGTGTAATTCAAGACGCACAAGTCACCTGTCCCTTAAATACATCAAACGGAATCTGATGTTATTATTCCGGCTAAGGCATTCGGTCGTGTAATCGTCTTTCTTCATAACCAACTAATTTTAATGCTTACGTGCCCCTATTTTATTCTTAAACAAATGTTTTCCTCTTATTGTCGAATTGGCGGCATTGTAGAAAAATGAGCCAGAAAGCAAGTCAATTTTTGGTTAATTTCCAAAATACGGTATTGTCTCCTTCGTATATCCTTCTCGGAAATGTCAATTAGGAAATCATTCTGGAAGAAGTTGGAAAAGCGGCGTGTGCTTTCTATAAAAGACAAAGATGAAAGAAGCAGTACCGAGCCAAATTGAGTCAATTAAAACTACTTTGATATTAGTTTAATGAACAGATCACCAGTAGGGTTGGAATTCCTGTTTCTTTTTTCTGTTAATGACTACACACATATACCCGTCACTACAACAAAAAGGACGTCATCATTAAAAAGCTATTTTTTTTTTAAAAAGGAGAAACTGTATTTAATGCTGCTTTTATGAATTGTATTCTTTTTAAACACGTGGTTTTTATATAAGATAATTAAAAATTAAGACAAAGTGTTCAATGTTCTTAGTTTCTTTTTAATAACTAAGATAATTTCTTTTTAATTATAAATGATTTTTATTTAAGCAATAGACAGAAATATTATATTTTGAAAGTGCATGAAAGCAGATGAATTAAAATTGAACGAAGTACAGATTCTTTCGGATTCATGAAAGTAAATGAAAAGAAATACTGAATCTTTTATTCCAACACAGAAATATATAAAGTAAGAAGTTACGAAGTAAAAACCAGATAAACTAAGTTAGATACAATAATTGTCAAAATTATGTCCTACAGCCACAGTGAGGCGGTGATGCGACTGCCAAGAACCAGTCAGTTTCGTAGATTCTATAACAATTGAATGGCAATCCTTTGATTGACAGAGATTTCCCTCCATTTGCCGATACAATGGGCGGATGCGTTCGATCACCGCTCGCTGGTAACAAAAATTAATATAATCCAATACTCGTTGTATAAAGATTTCAAAACATTGCAATCTGACGTGTTAATCAGCAAATCATTGCATTGACCGTTTGGTGAAGTCATTCCAATGAAGTTGATATAACTTGAATTTTTTAAAATAAGAAACACCATTAATTTAAGAACGGTACGCGAGGTTTTAATTTGTATTTCGAAAATTAAGAAGAAAATGATGAATTTTGCTCACAACCCTACCTATGTAGCGGCTCTTGGAATGTCGGCTCCGCTAGGACTTCCGGCACATACTTTCCCGCCAACTTCCATTGGAACAGGTGCCCGGGACAGAATGTTACCCCAGAGGTCTCCGTTTGCCATTCAGGAGCTATTGGGACTAGGAAATGAGGAAAACGAAAGACTGAGGGTGTCCGAAGCCATTATAAATCCTTACCTGACTTCCTCGCTGGAAGCGTCCCGGGGGTCGGGATTGAAGGAAACAAGTACGCCACTTCCACCTTATTCTTCTTGGAGATCGTCGTTTTTGAGTGCACTCACGAGTACTGCTCATTCTGTTCTTAATCTCACGTCACCTGTCACAAAAAGTCACGAAATTAAACAAGGTGAGTGTTTTGAAAAAAAGATAAAGATAAAGATACTTTTAAAACATTAATTGCAATAAAGCTTTAATATATTCTATACATAATCTTTTGAAAAGAAAAAAAATGTTAGGAAACAGCTTTGCCTGGATATTATGTTCGATGTCTCATATTGTTCAAATTTGAATCGATATTATTTTACGCTTCTTGTGTATTAATTTGACAATTGGACACATTTATGCTTATTATATCAGGCTCTCTCTGTTTTTTTTTCCTTTTTTGATAAATACAGTATCACACAATTCCTTTTATTTTGAAATCAAATAAAACCTTCGCTGTGAATTGATTTCTAACACTGCTATTTTCACCGCAGTTAATTTATTTTTACTAAAAAATTTAAAACTGTAATATTTATTTAAGACTCAATAGTAACGCTCTTTAGACCATTTCACTTTATCATTGTAACAATAATCAAAACATAACTTCTGATACAATATAATTCAATCTAATTCAATTTTAACTGATTTTACAATAATATTATAACTTATTAGAAGAATTTTATTGTTTGAATCTCAAAATTCATAGGGGTATATAATAAAATAGTTAAAAATAAGACAAAAGTGAATTAGGAGCAATTTATGGGTCTGAATAGCTCTCTGACATTTTTCCTTGCTAATTCACTTTTGTGTAAATATCCGTGACCCCCCTCCTGCTAATCGTCGATGCTTTCTGTCAATTTCCCCAACTTAATGCATCAACAAACAAACAAAAGACGCCGGACAACACCAAAAATCAGCGTTTTTGCTACTTTTGAAAATATACAAATCAATGCCTAATTTCTTATCTATGACTCGACCTTAACTAATTAAGAAATATGAAAACTTTCTAATTATTTGACTTCTACATGACTTCTCCTACACATTTCAACACTTATATGTACTAATAAATATACCTTGTTCTATCAAATTCCCTACATCAATCGGATTTTTACTTTGTTAATTATTCACCTGTAAATTTCTTCCCCGCTATTGACAATCTCATCACTGTTTAATTTGTTAATATGGATAAATGCCAATGTAATATTGTTCTGGCTTCAAATATAGGCCCCTGAAGGGTCCTGGGGGAATTTTTTCCAGATATTTTATGTCGTATTCTTTGGAAATATTGGATATCTACGTGTGTTGGGTACCTGATTAAATAGTATATTTACCCTGAACTATACTCCCTGTATAACAGTGGGGCAATAATGATATTGAAGATCATCGTTATTAGCGGGTACTAATTACGAAGTATGAGGGCTTCATGATACACCACTTTAGGCGTTTTAATAGCTTAGAATGATCAAAACAATGACAGATTAAGAAAGAATAAAATCTCTGTGGAGTAACTAAGAAATTTTTCAAAATTAAAATATTATATCGATGATTTTTTTTTTTAATTTGAAGTAATGGAAGGTGAGTATATTGATAAGGAAAATGTTTTGTTTTAAAGATGCATATAATTTAAGACATATACCGGTAATTTTATGTAAAACAAGTAGAAAAAAAGCTTTGAACAAATTTATCGTTTTCTTAAAAAAAACCTTTTGTACAAGTAAATACATGATTACTGTGTAAAGAGAGCCTTTCACCAAACTGGTTTTTTTTTTTGTTATATAAAGTAAACATCATTAAATTGAAAGCGTCATATAAATTTCTAAGGCAAAATATAGAAACGATGATTCTTCATTTAAAATCAGTTTTTCGAGTTAAAGTTTACTTCTTTTAATTCTTCCGTTTTGTAGTTTAAAAGCAAGACAAGAAAATAATACATTTTTTACATTTATAATGATTGTCTTTTCGAAAGTAATGAGACATTTATGCATTTTGTCCAATTAAGAAATCTTGTTCACAGTTTAAAGAAAAATAAGATGTCCTATTGGTATCATTATGTGATTCCATCATATACAGTCGACTTTTGAACCATTTCAGTTTTTTTCTGTGGCATTGTCAGACAAATTTTAGCCAAATTTGACACAAAGCATCGATAAGGTTAAGAAATCCTAAACTTCGAACTCCCGCATATTAATCCGTTAACCCAAGAGCCTCAGGGGGGTCTATAACTTAAGAATTTGTTTCAATATTTCAAGTTTATTTTTCCACTCTAGGAATCTGAATGCATCGTGTTTAACACAGGGCCTTCTTCCTTAGTAAAGAAATTAATTTCATCCTAGAATCCAGTGCTAGACCCAGAAGTTAGGCTTAGGCAAAGTTAAATCTTATGATTAATATATAATGTTCTTTACTCCAATGCAACTAGAGACCAAACAAAATCATGGCATAATGAAGACCCCCATCAATTGCGAGTTTCATCTTGCACGGATCAAAAGTTCTTGCCTTAGGGTAGAGTTGTAATGATCTTACGGTTTGACAGCTTGTGATACTTTTGTTGTAACAAATTTGTCTCTTGCTATCTATAGAATAATAAAACTTTACAAAGTATCTTTTTAAGAAAGAAAATCGTATTCAATATTCAAAATTCATGAGAAATAAAGTTTCTGAAGTGGAAATTATATCGTTGTTACTAATAATCTAATATTAATTTTCCTTTTTCGTTTTACAATCCGTAACAACTGATTCATAATAAAGAACTAAAGATGATAAAAATATGTTTATAATGGTACTTGAAAACAAATGTTTTCTCATCAATAGATTTTTCGATGAAGAAAAACTTGAATTTTTATCAATAAAAAATTTAATGCTGACCTAAATTTAAATTTTCTTTTCCAGCTTTTCTCTCTTCGGAAGCTTCAGTTTTATGTCTTTAAGATTATAAAGTTGACCTCACCTCTCGTTCTTCTATATTGTCAGACATTTTAGTGAATGCGAAGGGTTGCTTGCTTGTCAAATGGTTTCAGCAATATTTCTCATTCTTGATTTATGGCTGAAAAAAAAATGCTTTAAATTTACCTGTAATCAAGGTTAATTTATTATTATTCATATACTAGTAATTGATTGCTTCTGTTTTGTAGCTTCTGAGCAGTCCAGTGGTGAAAAATTGGGTTATGAAAATACAGAACCTCATGTTGTTGGCAAGAAGAAGAAAAAGAAAAGGCGACACAGGTAGATACAGTTGTTAAATCAACCGAAATTTTATTCATCATTGAATTATATTAAAAACAGGAAATTCCTTATGAAATAAATAAATGAATTTTTAAAAAATGGACTTAGGTAATTTCATTTCTGACACCGTGGAGTCCATATCCTTCATATTCCTCAATCAAATAATACGACAAAGTCTTTTTAAAAAAGATACTGACATGCGTGAAAATAAAACATTGGATAGGGAAAAACTATCCTTTTAAGTCCTTGATCATTTTCAGAATTAGATAAAGGACAGTAGGTTTGCGTGAGGGAGTCTAGCCGATCACAGGAAAAACCGGCGATCACTCGCGCTTGTTCTTCGGAGACAGTATAATTAATATCGACAATTTTATTAGCATTTTCCGCATCGGCATACAATTTTACAGAAGAGTATTAGCCTATTAGGCATAAATTTTAATGTCATCGGGCAATTAATAAATTGCAGGGAGAATAGATCTATCGCCGAGATTAAACCAGTAAGCTGGTGACGGTATAGAAAAAAAAAATAACACGGACTTGGGAAGAAAACATTAAAAACGCAACATTAGTTCAACCATGGTGCAAGGAACGATGCAGACAAACAACGGCTAATTTGTCAATCTGACGACAATCGATAGCAGAATGTTCATAAATGGTCCCGCGGGACGGACCATGGTATTTTACCAAGCAGAAAACAGAATATGGTCATCTACCAGGATGAGATGACAAACACTTTTAATTGGCTTGTTCTGTACGATTAATCAGATCTGATGATACATTACTGTAAATTGAATCAAGACTGCACAATTTTATTATTAAACATTCATGATTTTCTTTTTGTTGTCATGAAATTCGAAATTCCCCAAGGCTACATTTTAGCAGCTAGGGAATATAGGTATTGAACTACAGAAATATCAATTTTTGTATTTGTAGGACAATATTTACAAGTTACCAACTCGAAGAATTGGAGAAAGCCTTCAAAGATGCGCATTATCCTGACGTGTATGCACGTGAGGTGCTGGCTTTGAAGACAAGTCTTCCAGAGGACCGAATTCAGGTAAATCTTCTTTAAATCTGTAAATGATAGAGATACAGATTAGTACATGTTTGTTTATATCTACAACGTTTGTTTACAATGATGTCATACACGTACTTGTTCTGACATGAGCGGTACAAAAAGATTCATAAATAAACTGCAGTAAAAAAAAGGAGAGCAAGTGATAAGTACATGGTATACAATGGTTGTCAATAGTAAGTTACAATAAATTCCCTTACTGAAATATACAACATTTTGAAGTAACTTTTCAGATAATATATTTTACATAAAACAAAGACCTGTGCTTTCATTTTAAGAATATATACTTGTAGACGTTGCATTTTCCTGGAAAAGAAATGGTATGGACATTTAAATTTTCTATATTTTTCCTGTCTTTATTTTATTATCATGGAGGAAACAATTTCTGGTCATCATTCATCATTAGTTGATCAGTAGCCGTATATACCTGAAGACGCCGATTCCTTATGTACGTGTCGTCATATCCAAGTGCGCTCATTCAAACCCACCAGGGGAATTGATCCATTTGTATAATCATAGATTAGCAGTATTCTCGAGTGATTGCTGCCTCAGTTATGTGATTTCAATTAATAGATTTGTTATATTTAATGCAATTTTATCTGTCGTGACCATTTTCAATTAAAAGCTAATTGCTTAGAACTGTAGAACGCGGGATCGTCTGCTCCGGGTTTTATTGGCGGGAAACCGGGCATCCGCATCTCTTCAAGTAACGGGATTTCTATGGTTTAGAGCAAAGAACAGAGATATCAGAATAAGGTCCGAATCACTGAAATCAGCTCCAGATCATAATGGCTTTATTTGGAGAATAAATCTAGTGTCATCAAATTTCGCACTTGCAGATTTTACACATTATTCTTTCACGGTCCATCTTGCCGGAATAGAAAAACTAATTGCAGAACTCCATTCTGTGGTCTGAGAATTATCCGGGAAAAAGAAATAAATTGCTAACCAACCTCTGTTTAACGGAATAACACTTTTAAAAGGATATTAGCTATGAATTCAGTCGTGTAAATAAACCAAATACAACAAATTGCGATTGTTAATAAAGAGGACTTTAATTGTGTATCTCGTTTTAGCATATGGACCCATCACCACAAAAATTTATGTGAGAGATTTGAAAAAAAAATGAGTACCTTATTTGAGAAGATTGCAGGATTTCCTATGTTTATTGAAATGGTTTAATAGGTGTTCATTTATCGTAATAAAAAGGGAACTGTTTCCATGAAATTAAATCATTGTCAATAAGAGAACATTTCATTTATCTCTTCAATAAAATGTCTGCATTTCTTTAATTATAATGAAATTTTAATCAAGTAAAAAATATATTAAAGTATCACTCTTTAGATGTATAATAGTGCACAATAATTTTGGCGTGTGCTTTACCTTGCTATATTACGTTCATTGAAGAAAAAGAACTTCGAAATTAAACTTACATATAGGATAAATTGATAATTTTTTCTTCTAAATTTTAGTATTGATTATTTGAATAATTCATGAAAAATAAAAATAATACTCACAGAATGGAACGGTGCTATTCAATCAAATGAATGTTTACTGAATGTTTCCTGAAAGGTATGAGAGGAAGATATAATTCCAGAGCTCTTCAAGTCAGCTTCCAGTAATCGTTCAGTTAACTGAATTTCATCCTATGATGTTAATTAAAGATTAATTTCTAAATGGATACAATTATGTTTAATTACTTACTAAATATATTCATTTTTTTTTAACAAAAAGGAGAAAATTATTATACTTAAATATAGAACTTCTTAAATGGGGGCTCCTTATTCTTTTATGTTTCTAAGCTCGGAAAAATCCTTTCTTCCGAAGAATAATTGGTTAAAGCACAGTTTCTTTTGAACTCTAATTACTCATTAAAAAGAATCTGTGTATATAGTCGTGCGGTCTGGGGTTTATTTGTGAAATATGGATTAATGGTTGGAGTTTAGAAATCGGGAACCCCGACCGAGGCGGCGAGGACTCCGTCAACGTGAGGTTTCCCGCAAAATCCGGAGAGTCACGTGCGTCGCATGCGCCGGGATACCAATTAATAAGTTTCTAATTCATAACGGAAAATTTAAAAGGCATTTTGTACGGAAGACACCAGCTAATGCAATTATGATAATAATTAGGTTGTCAGTTCGTCATTCTGTAGTAAAAGATGGATGACTCGGAGACACAAAACGTAGTTTTATTACATCCGAAAGAGTAACATTCTATTAAGTGCCCTTAAAAATACTTTCTACTAAAAACTGAATAAAGAATAAAGAGAGTGGGTGAAGAAATAAAGTTAAAAATGTTCAAAAGAATTCTTGTCATAGGAGATCGTCATTAAAAAAAGAGTTACTGCTCTTTATGCTATCAAAAGTGTAGAATGGAAGATGGCGGATTTAGACTAAACAACCAATTACTCTCTAACAGCGTATTTACGTGTACTATTTAATGGTCGTTAATTTAACAAGACGACTACGAATGATGACAAGAGGCGTAGGGGCCTTGACAGTAACCTACATAATAAGGTTTTAAACATATACTGGTATATATCTAAGACAAAACTAGGATAAATGAAATAGACTTAGGCTTAAGTCAAACCTTCAATCGCTAATTATAAAACGTTTATCAATTACTGAGAGTATAAAATTAGCCTTTACAGATAACAAAACTTTCATAAAACAATATTGAAAAAAAATATTTAAATATGAAACTCCTTGATTTCAACAATGATTTAGTCCAAAAGAAAGATTTTGACTTAAGATGTTTCATGATCCTGGGGCCTGGCTCCGGGATCATGAAACTGTCTTAAATTTAAGTCAGAATTTTGTCTTAATTTTAAAATTTAGACTTAGGCTAGCTAAGATCGCGTACTTAAGTGGATCACAAAACGATCTTAGCAAAAACTTAGTTAAGATTTGACTTAGCAAAAAACTTACCATAAAATCTTATTTGTCATAGTAACGAGGAGCCATTTGTATAGTCAGAGATAAATAAATGTCTCTTTATCATGTTAATGAAAATCAATACATTGTGTAGTGTGTATTGTACCACGTTTGAAGGGACATGGCGCCACACCACTTCGCACAAAACTTTTATCAACGACTGCGAAACTCTTCAAATGGTACAAAACTTTATCGTCTGCTTACATTGAAAACAGACTTAAGATCAATCTTAAAAACTTAAGATTGCCTATAAGCAGTCTTAAAATTTAAGACAAAATTCCAGTACGTCTTAGTTCTAAGTCAATTTTTTGTGATCCACTTTAAGATCAATCTTAAATTTTAAGTGCAAATTTTTGGAGTTAAGTCTGACTTAAGACTTAAGACAGTTTCATGATCCCGGAGCCTGGACTCGTGTGAACATGAATATATAATTTGATGAAGACTCCATATTTGCTAAATATAATCCTAGTTTATTGAGAGAACACAACATTTCCAAAAGTCTAGATGTATTAATGTGACACGATTACCCCCGCTAAAATTCAAGTTTTAAAGATAATGTTCAAGGTAGTGTAAAATACCCATGGGTAGACTGATTGATTGTATGTTATTTTAAGTCCCTCTCGAGAATTTTTTAATCATATGGAGACGCCATCACTTGCCGGTGGAGAGATCAAATTTTGTCTTATAGTCGGCACTTAGGGCCAATGAGCAGTGAGGGTTTTTATTCGTGCCAGCACCTACTGCGATACGGGACCTCGGTCTCCACGTCCCATAGTGAGATTCTAACCCGCGACGTAAGGATCAACTCCTTACTTCGCGACTCTAGAGCATGGATATGGAAAAAGACACAGCTAAAAAATATATGAGAAGTAATAAATTATTCAAAATTATTCAAATAACTAGTAAAGATGGACCAATCAACACAAAACTTAAATTGATCTGTAAGTCATCAATATGAAGACCAAAAATCACCTTGGTATATCTTACAGCACATGCAGAAAATTATCCAGAAATCTAACGAAGACGGAATGATGGATCAAAAGGGGTAACGCCAAAAGCATCTGATGAATGGTTGATGTACATGTAACTCCGCCCATTCTTTCTGTGAATTTTTCAGACCTGATAACTTAGCAAATATAAGTTTCGTGAATTCCCTTTATACCAATACTTTGTTATTTGATATCATGTTCCGTTTTTGTCAATTTTTAGAGATTGCGGTAAAGGGGCAACTCTAAAATGCTGTCTCTTCACATTTGTGTCAGGAGTAAAAAAAAAAAGGGGGTGTTACCTTGGGTATAGGGTCTGAATATGCAATTAAATATAAGATAACCTTCGCTCTATCCTGGAGACAAGCGTCTGAAATAAACTGTTTTGTTGGAGAATGTAATTGGTTAAGAATGTTTCAACATTTACTAATAACGGCTTAATCTGCTCTAGAGTCGCGAAGAGGGATTTGTTCCTTACGTCGCGGATTCGAATCCCACTATGGGACGTGGAGACCGGTCTTTCGGATAAGATCGTATAAACCGAGGTCCCGTATCGCAATAGGTGCTGGCACGAAAAAGATCCTTCACTGCTCAACGGCCCTAAGTGCCGAGCATTGGAAAAAAATTTGCAGCTCTCCATCGGCAAGTGGTGGCGTCTCCATATGAGTGAAAATATATCGAGAGGGACGTTAAACAACATACAATCAATCAATCAATAACGGCTTGATGTAATTGAGTAAAGAATAATATTTTTTTATTTATTGAATTAATTTTGATGGTTTTGGTCCCACCTTCCGGATTCTGAGGAAGGGTACTCAGGAAGGGACCATGAAATCCATAATTTGTATCCTTTACCATTTTTCTCTCCTTAATCAAAATTATGGTTCCTGAGGAGAGGCCAAAAATTTTGAGGCGCTACAACGAACAAAACACAGATAGCAATCATATGTGACCGAAAAATAAAAAAAATATATATATACATACATGTATTTTGTCGTTGTTATAGGTATGGTTCCAAAATCGTCGGGCAAAGTGGCGAAAAACGGAGAAGACGTGGGGACGAAGCAGCATTATGGCGGAGTATGGACTGTATGGTGCAATGGTTCGCCATTCTCTACCGCTTCCTGAAACCATCCTCAAAAGTGCTCAAGATGGCGTCGTGGACTCATGTGCGCCTTGGCTTTTAAGTATGTCCTGATACCTGCTGGTCTAAAATAAAATTTATATTTATTCTTTAAATGTTCATATGAAGTTTTGTTACTCAGAATTGTTACAAGGCATAATATCTTAATTTTGTGTCCGATCCTATTGCTTATTTAATAATTTAATTCTGTTTGTATTCTTGTCTCTCATTGGTTGATTTCCAAAAAGGAACGCATAACATTTTGTATAATCTGGTTTGGTATGGGGACACACCCCCTTGACAACCAGCTGAATCATCTGTATCCATCAATCCCCTCATTTCCAGTCCTTTGGATTCATGAAGAATTCCAGATTTAATGAATGTACCTTAAACTTCAAACAGTTGCTCGATCTTACCTCATGTAAACAAGCATCATGGCTGCTAGATCTATGTATCAGTTTTACCTCCCCTTGCTTCCCATCACTTCCGTTACTACGGTTGTATTATTGCGCCGTAAATTTGAACTAATAAAAACAACACAATTTTACATCCCCAGTTGTTTAATTATTTTAAAATTAAATTATAAGGAATGACTCTAATTCTTGGCCAGATTGTCGAGTATAATATAGTTTGGGTCATTTTTTTATAATCCGCTTCGCGGATTATAAAGCGTAAACTGACCCAAACCATATTATACTCGATAATTTGGCCAAGAATTAGAGTCATTCCTTAAATAAAATGTGTTAAACATAAGCTTACCAGTACAGCAATTCAATACATTCTCATTCTATGCGGACTTTTTCGTTTTTATAATATCAATTTCTGATACATTTGTTTCATATTAAATATAAATAAAATTTGTATTTTGCCATGTGCGAATAAAAAGCAATTTCATCCCTTTTTGCCACTATAGGTATGCACAAAAAGTCCATAGAAGCTGCAGAAAAATTAAAAAATGCCGATGAGACCCGTTCAGACACGTCATCTCCGGACATGCGTGACAGAGACGAACGACGATCGGAAAGCATCGCTACTCTACGTGCTCGAGCACAAGAGCACAACGCAAAAATTGGAACAGAACATTGTAACAAATCTGATTCGGACAGTGAGGACGGGAGTTCGAGTCCTTATCACAGCAGATTTGAGGAGCCTTGTTCTGAAACAGACAAAACACTTGGAAATGAAGAAATTGAAGTTGTTTGATCTATTATATAAAATCAATAATATACGTTGTAAATATATATACATGTATAAAATATGCTCTCAACTTAATGTATTGTAGTTATCATATATAAAATATAGAAATGTTTGGCAGATTGTGTTTAACAATCGATATCTTTATTGTTTATTTTTAAGACTTCTCACAAAATACATATTTACCAACAATTTACAGGAATAAATGGATGAAATACTAGTAATTGAGAAAAACTTAGATGGTTTTTTTTTTCTTGGTAAAAAAAATCAATTTTATTTAATGAGGATAAACTCATTAAAACAGAAAGGTTTTTGAATTTTCATGGTATTTTTAGTGTACTGTAATGCTAAAATAAATGTTTACCTATAAATACATAAATACTCTCATCAGATTTAGAATGCAGTAAAACGTTTTGTAGCAAATTGCAAGATTCATGTTTATTGTCTATTTATTTACTAATTGAATAAAATCATTAAAAAGATTTACATATCCACTCCCACCCCCACCCTCCATCTCATCCGTAGAAACTATCAACTTATTATTTATTTATTTATTTATTTATTTTTGTTGTTGTTGATTTGAATAAATTTTTATCACAAAAACACAAAATTAATTATAATCTGTACACATTATACCAAGTTCAAGTTCAATTTATTCACTCAAACCAGATACATGAAAGAGGTTATTTGTACAAAATATACAAAAACAATATGCAAGAAGCTAAAAGACGGGGCCCGTTTTACAAAAGAACAAACAACTAAGACCAACATATACAGTACTGTTATTCCACTTAATACTTTCTACTGAACATTATTTTCAAACTTCTAATACTTTTAAAAAGAATATCACAGATACTTTTATGCAAATAATTCTGATTAGGATAATAAATTTTGAAAAATTTTACGATCAGCTTAAGAATTTCGTCTTAGAAGAAAGTAAAACGGGCTTGAATGTCATAGAATTTTTGCCACTTTGCACGAGACAATTTCTATTGTTAAAACTGCACTGATTAAGTAAAGTGCAATCTAAATTACTTGTAAAGATGTGGATGGTATATTGCTCTCTCTCTCTCTCTCTCTCTGGTTGACTTTTTGCTAAATTTATTTGTTTGATTTAGGATAGAATAATGATTTTTAAAATAGTATGTAACGCAATTGCACCCATTTAACATACATGTACTTTCCTTGGTTAATTATTGAAAATTTAACTACGGATATTTTAGCCAAGTGCATTATAAGTTCTGAATCCAACATCCCCTCGACATTTTACCCAGAAAGAGACATCAAAACCCAGCACGCCGTCTTTTGCACGGTACAAAATCCCCAGACTCTACATGTGTTGTTGTTTACTTTGCATTTTAAGACTCTTGTGGCGAGGGTTTGCGATTGGATATCCAAACAAAATGAATCACCATGATCACTGTTTATCTTACGCGCTAATCCATCTTTAGATAATCGGGATCAAATATAATTTTAAAGATATAGTAATTCAAGTAAAATACTCCTCTTACATTTGTACCGTGTACATGTTTCAGTGTAAGGATGCTTAATTTGCATTTTCAGTTCAAACTTAAGAAATGATCTATAATGTATGCAAACTTTTTTATTTTGAAATTCCTTGAAAAATAGCATGTAGATTTATTAAACATTGTTGATTCAGCTTTATCCACTTTCTATTATATACAGTATTTAACTTGTAAATATTTTGGAAAGAAAAAAAATTATTGTAAATTATCATAATTACTACTATAACATTCACGATATACAGTAGTATATGGGTAGCCCCTCTTGCATGTAAATCTCGGGCGGCTGCCTTTGTGTTTGAAGGACTATTGTTGGCATCTTCTATTAATTGTGTCAAGGACTTGAAATTCCCGTGGCATGGAAATCATGTGATTTAAATCCTAAAAGCCTATATCTGCAATTTTAAAATATAAGGAATCAGCAAAAGATTATCCTAAATACAGTTTTCCAAAAACAAAATTGAGATATTTACAACAAAACTTGCTATCCATATATTTACAAAGACGAGCAAAAGTTGTTCTTACTGTTAATAACAGATCAGATAGTCTTGATTTGTTTGATTTTCTGATGATCCAACTTTCTATGTTAAACTTGTAAGAACTAGCGGTTTGCTCATTAGCTTGTATTATCTAGATGAAAGGAAACCGACCAATCGGATCACAGCATGGATCAACCGGAAAATATCGTATAATAAATCGTACCTAATTGTTTGGAGAAACATACTAACATTTTCTTCCCCTTTTTCTCGTGCCCATGCTTTGCTAAAGCTTTACATGTAAGCAGTTAAGGGTACATAACACATTAATACATATTTTTGACTGATTTTGAAATGACATGAATAATCAATCCAAAAATATGATAAATATTTCTTCTATAAGATATGCGACTTTATATCGGTTTCTATATAATTTGAAATAATTTATTTCACATCTCTTTGACATTGTGACAAAATTTTACAAATTTCTCCTAAAAATATCATTCAGGCTACCTACATGCATTTGCATGAATATTAATCTACGAGAAAATATAGATGATTACTGAGAAAGTTTGTTATTTGTCCTGTAAATGTAATTATCTACTAATTTTCATAAATGATAAATATTTATTTAGTTATGATATAATTTAAAATAATTTATTGACCCAGGGATTTGGAGACATTTTTTTTTATTTTGGTAAAAAAAGAATTCAATATGTAAATTAAGGACTGAGCGTAACTTAATAAAGTAAATAATTTAAAGATGATGACTGTCAAAATAAATAATTCATAGATGATGCATATGACTGTCAAAAAAAAATATATATTAACCTGACAAGTACGTTTAGCGGACAAAGAAATACGTTCGAACATTCCTATACCTTTGATAGAAATATTGTTAAGTGTCAGAAGATGGAAAATTGACCACATAATTTGTTGGTTTAAATATTTTACGTGTCATATTCAGAGAAAAAGAGCGGCGAACTTATCACCTGACACGCATGGACATTGACGGCAATGTTGATGGCGGGCAACACGCCGTAGACATTTCTTCAGTTGTCAAGACGTTAGTCGATACCCGTTTCCGCATGGCCACGCGGGAAGTCTTGTCCCTCTATTGTAGACAGCTGATAATTGGACCTCTTCCCGCACCGGGAAATCGGACAGCAGGGACAATTACCAAATTTCAGCCCCTCTCGTCAAAACACTATCTACAGGTCCGCAGCAAGTGCCAATTACATTGCATCATAACTGGTACTAAGAATTTCTTTTCATGCTATATTTTCGAAACTAAAATTTAAAAGAAAAATATTTAAAAACATTTTTCATAAATTTCTTTTTCATATTACACAGAGTTACCGGGTATACCTATGCCAAGAGCTCCAAACTGAATACTTTATAAACCAAACTGTAAAATCGGCTCAGCGGGATGTTCTTAGAAGTGAGAATACGTGTTTATTTCTTTCATTTGACCCGGTAAATCGTTAGAAAGCCGTCAAAAATTTATATGATTGACAAACACTTGGCCGTCTCTATTTGGTTAGGGATTTCAAATTCAAACAGGTGGGAGGTACAGACCGGAAAACAATCGCCAATTACACGTCTTTAGCAGTCAATCAAAATCCCGTGAAATCTCGCGCATTTGCAAACATCTTTAAACTGATAACATTTGTATAAAAAAAGTTGACGAATTTCTGATTGATTATTAAATTACCGAGATTTTGTTGAATTGGTAGTGTATTCTTCAAATTTTAAATAAGAATTTGCGATAAATCGTAGCGGGAATCTCCAATTAGTTGGTGCAAGTTTGGAGCACTCTTTGAGTGTAAAATTGGTCGTTTGAAAGCACAGATGAACATCGTTTTGTGTACACCCTGTTTAACAAATTATTTGCACTGTCTGCATTCAGAGACTTTCTTTTGAAGACATTTTGGAGGATACCACTTTAAGCATTGACAATGAATCCCCTTCTGGGCAATAATTCGCAAGCAATGATGGGATTCCAACACCATTACGGAAACATGAATACTGGAAACTACTCGCAAATGAACGTTCTTCCGAACTCCGCACAAAGGTCGTCATTTGCAATACATGAAATTCTTGGACTTAACTCGCCCCCTTGTCGACAAAATCCGAGTCCGGACATTTTGGAGAATTTGGGGATTTGTCCGGCAAACTCCATGTATGCATCCGGAGTAAATGGCGTTGGAATGAACCCGGCGTATGCCGCGGAACCACAACATCCAAACTACTTCCGGGAGGCTCCGCAGTCCCAGAACAGTACTTTTTGTCCCTGGAGATTCGACTCCATCAATCAAGCAACTCCAAACTGTGTTCCTCCAGCACCCAGTAATGTCACCAGATGTCAAGAGAGCGTCAGCTACGGGCTCAAGGCTCCAATTGAGGAAAGTAAGTCATACAAGAATACATGTATAATGACAATGTCAATTAAATTGTATGCATATGCTCAATGCATGCGTTTCAAAAATATATATACATGTATCATATCAATATTTTCTCCAATATTTAATTATTTTCTCATTGACATGGATTTAGATATCAAAATATATTTCATTTTTTTCTCCTTTAAAGTAATTTTATATATATAAATCAACAAAATAGAAACTATTGCATGCAGAATCCTGACAAAAGTCCTTATAGTTATGGTAAGAACAATCAGGTAACATTTGCCAAAACTATTGATACTTAAACAATGACATCAATTGCATGTCAATGAAATGTTGCAACTATGTCATCTTGCAAATGGGTAATAAATAAATTCGCAGAAAATCAGAAATACAAGTAAGTAAGATGTTGTGGGGAAATTTAAGATGACATTATCTCCGGAAAAAATCTCGCGGTCGCGTCTGGGTACTAGTCTATGCACAACTGTTGATTCAGACGACAATATTCGGTATAGCACCCAAAGAAACAAATATTAGGATGTCAAAAATAATCTAATAAATTTCTAAGTTGCTGTATTTTTGGGAACCCCCGCTGTTTTGCATATTTCCTTCATTAGCAGTGATAATATGGCTACAAGTACACAGATTTCGTGTGCCACAGAGTAAATAAATTCTTAGATATTCAAGGTCACAAAGTTCTCCACAGTTGTTTATATTGTAAATGTAGAATTAAACAGACACCTGAAATGAAATAATTCCCAGGAGTAAAATTAAGGGAAAAGTTTCCCCCAGCTTGGTTTGTTTTTTCTTTCCCAAAAACACATGTACCAGTATTACACATGGAGTAAAAATTCCGGGTTCCAATCCCACGCTTGTAAAGATAATTTATATTATCAAAAGTCGATAAGAAATTAAATGAAAACTTTTCTTTCCTTTTCTTATTTTCTTTCCATTTATTTGACTTTAATTTCTGTCATATATTTTTCAAAATAAATATAAATTGAAAACATCTTATTTGTAATTGACTATTTATCAGAAAAGAATATTAATTTAATAGATATAGAAATTGAAGACTAAAAAAAATAGCGTTCGATACATGTACAAAATCCTAGTCAGGAGTCCTAAATATATCTTGGTTTTCAACTTTTAATTTTTCTGTACATATTTCACTGGGGAAACTTCCGATATTAATAAACGTGTTTTTAATATAGCATTGAAATACATGCAATTTATTTTAAACAAGTCTAAAATTGAAAGAATTTGAAATGTCACAAAAATGATTTTATGTAAAGAAAACCAGTAAAAGCTTGAAAATAGTTTCTTTTTTAACATAATGAATGAAAATAAATTTAGAAAATTATTGGGAAAAAACTTTAAAACTTTTAAACCTTAATAAAATCGTAAATCCATCAAAAATGATGAAATAAAGGAAAAATAACATCGAACATCAGTAGAGACAATTTATGAATATTTTGAGTTGTATAATTCTTACTTTAAAATTCCAAAGATAAAGGCAATATTCTGTTAAATTGATAAGAAAACACTATGTTATTTATTTAATATTTAAGAATTTCCTATTTTAATGCGTTTTTCTTTTGAATTGATATAAAATTGGATTTAAAAAAAAAACGTGTACCATCTAATCAAAGATCGGAATTAATTTCCTAAAATATTGCACATGTATGAAACGTATAGACTATCGATTTTACATGAATTGTAAAACAGATTACGTTAATTCATGTATTTATTTATTTTTGCGGGAAAACTTTCCTTTTTAAGAAAGAAAAAAATAAAGAGAAAACTTCCAATTTTGTTTGTAACAGCTTTTAATTTTATTTATTTGTTTGGTGATCTGTACATGAAAAATGAATAAAAAATATCACACCCCAAGACAGTTTTCGAACTGTAATTTATGTATCTATCTTATTGGAATTTTTGGCATTAACAATTTCAAAGTATATCCTGTGGAATTTTGAGATTGTATTTTTAATTACTTGTCTTGATATACATTAATTGAAGTAACTGTGACATGTACATTATAAGTTTAAATCAAAATTAATTTAAGTTAATTCTTGAATGTGGACAAGGATTCAAGGCAAACTGAATAAAAAGTTAATAACTACATGTAATGCATGTGGATTAAAAAAGGGACATTTAGTTTTCACAAGAAAGCATATGCTTTTTGTTTCTATAATGTATCATGTATATTTTTAATTCAGTTATATTTCCATCTTCAAGCTCATAACTGGAGATACAATTTGAAATATTATAACAATATCAATAAAAACTTTTAAAATTATTTTTTAAAAAATGTAGAGTAAAAATCTACTTTAGAACGCTAGGTGGGCGTGCACAATTTTGCTTTCAATGATTCCTATTACCCTGAAACCTGTCAAATATCTTAGAAAACGAGTCTGGTCAATTTTTGAAATACTTCGTCGATTGCATGTCTCATCCTATAGGGCATGAATCATCTTGGTATACACCGAGTGTCTCGTGGCATAAGGTTTGGGAGGGATTAAAGAGCATACTTCACCCCTCGTCACTTGACTCAGCATACATGACGAGTCCCCCCATCCGTTCGGAATAGCGATAGGGTGGATCAGTCGCCCCAAAAATACATGTCAACATTGGGCTAATTTTCTCCCAGCTTTGTCCATATTATTTGCTTTATCCCACAAATCAGATTACGTTTGACGGGTGATTTTTGGATTGTAACATTCTCTGGTATTTATCTTAAAGCACTCCTGCTCAAATCCTTGCTTTACAAACTTCTCAAGCTAATTTCCTGGTGTAAAATAGCGTACATAGTTTCAACTTGATAGATATGATGAGAGAATTTCATATTGTTTCTTTGTTTCTAGAGAGTTTATCAATCATTGTTTCTTATAAACACTTATATATTTATGGAAGTTTTGAAGAGGTTAGATAATATTTTATCAATGATATGTAGTCACACATTTTATACAAAATACAATTTGGAACCAAACTTTTCTTGATGTTCAAAACTGACAGTGAACTGCTTTAAGGCGATCCGACTTGGGGACAACCTAATAACCAGTCAACCCCCGTCAGATATTGACATTAGCCATCTATTGTTAAATTGCTGCTTTTCAGGACTAAATAGGCTCAATTGACCATATAAAGTGTTTTGTTAGCGATTTTGATCTTCCCAGCGGGGGCATCAGTGGAGGCGAGAGTGTTTCCACCTCCCAGGTTCGACAACTGTTGCTTTGGTCAACTCGTCATACATAATTAGCAAACCAATTAATGACCCGAGTAAGTGTGATCGAGAGAGCCACCAATGCTCTGCGACAAATACTGAATCCAGCCAAACTTTATTTTTTACCGGCATGCTAAAACACATAACACATAACGCCAAAATAAAAGAAGATATAACTGGATTAAAAAGAAAATGGAGACAGTGTTAATATGCCAGTGCTTGAGAGTATCTAAAGTTAACTTAAGGAAATTTATTTGATTCATTGTAAAATTATGTCGAAGTTCAAAATGTTTACTAATGAACCAAATTGATTAATTAAAAAAATATCAATTTTTAAGGATTTTAATTTTTTAAACTACGATTATTTGTTAATAAATTGATTAAATGAATTACTTGATAATTGATTAACTGCATGATACTGACTTCCAAGTCCTCATGAATGAAAGATGATACCTCTAAAGAAGAAGAGCTTGCATCCATATTTCGATAAAAAAGGGAAAAAACACTATCTCTCTGCAAAAGCAGATTATGAACCATTTTTTTCTTTGCAAGCATTTCTTTCTTAACTTTTAAACTTTCCACAAAAAATTAGAGTAACCGCTCCCTTGTAATGGCGTATCGGAGTATCTCAACAAATAATACACACTTGATCATTGTTATTTGTCATCAAACATCTTAAAACATAAATAGCTCTTCAAATCGAATTATTTTGATTTTGTCAAAGCATTAACATTGCAACGTTGCTAACTACGAGTTCCCGTATTGACTATTTGCAAAGCAACATTCTGTCAACCGTAGACCCACTTAGTGCTTTTCCTTATCCACTTATAACGGCTTGTCTTTGCTCTAGTTCAATATACTTAATGACTCAAATACCCGTTAAAGTTAGAAATGGAGTGTCTTTTGGAGAATGACAATTAAGAAAACAAACAGGTAGAATTCAGTTTTACAGTTAAGTTTGGGGGAATCTTGGCTTGGGCTAGAAGGACCGCGAGTCTTGCGTTTGACCAGTGGGCGCCAGGTTTCGTGTTCTGCGCCACTTACTGCGCCGACAGACACGTAAGAAAGGGGAACAGACGGGCGCGGTGACACCGTAATGGGCATACAGTGTAGTCCACAAGTGGCGAATTTGATAAAACTTCTCACGTGAAAGGGTGAAAAATGACATTTCTATTAATGACTTGTGGCAAAGAGAAAGTTGACACGGAGGAGCGAAAGGTTTCTTAGTTTTCCCGGAGTCCTTTTTTATCGTGCTTCCTGGTTACAAATGCTTAATATTTGAATGTTCTTAAATTGTATTTATGCTTTAACCCACAAACATTCATTTTAATTTAGTTTTTTTTACCCATCCTAAAAGAGCAAGCACATTAAGTTGAAAAAGAGTAGTAAGGTCATATTGGTATTCAATCCAACTTCCATCAGTATAAATATAATTTTATTTTATTGAATAGTTATTAAACCCTCCCTACAGCATAGCAACATTTATCAGTGCTTGACGACGGGTGATATTCCCCCAAAAATATATATTGACTGCGCAGAATTTATGCGCGCACCTCAGTGTTACATGTTTTTGTATACAACATTCAGTATTAGTTCAGTATACTACACATAAATTATATATCATTCCATGCTGTTATACCTTTAAAAATTTTTCCCCCTAGAAATCTATATGTCAACATTGTTTTACTGCGCTTCTGTTGACAATGGTTTTCGATGAAATGTTGGACTTTAATGGGTGAAAATTTTGGTTTGCAACAGTTACCCTCATCACTACATGCATATATGTTTTGAAATTATAACAATACATTTATTGATGTGGATTTTCTGCCTTATTTATCAAACTTTAAGTATATATACAGTACAAGCATACATGTTTAAATTAAATTTGTTTTATCAATAATAACAATTCTTTAATTCAAATTTATATATATAATTTTAAGCCAGATACTGTTCTGCCTGAAAAGGAATTCAATTCATTTTTTTTAGGTTTCTGGTATTTTTATCCAATTCGTGATTATAATTTCCAAGTTTGATCCTAAAATGACAACTAACTTTTATCTTGAGACATCATCAAGAACGAGCTCGATAGGTCTAAAAATATAATCAAACATAACATTTTCGGTAGAAAACATAAAAAGAAGTCTACGCGATGCACTCAAAATGAACTATAAAAATCCCCGCAAATACAAAGCTTAATGAGATCCACATAAATGGAAGTTCTTCCATTAAATAGAGGTAGAAACGGTTTTACAATTATTGCTTATTTTTAACTCTTGCAGATGCATATTGATCTTAATTTATCAAAGCATCAATTCGAAATCAATGTTTATGTTGCCGGACCGTAATGTAAAGCAAATGGGGAGGGAGGGACGGGGAGACAGCCCCATATTCCTCCAAAAAAAAAAAAACAATCATGAACTACACTAAAAAATCCCAACATTAAATCTTTTTAAAAAATGAGCAGATTGCGTTTAGATCCCATGCATTTTTAGTTTTTCGTTATTTTTTTTTCAAAGTATTATTGAGTACAATGTGTCAATGTGTAAAGGAACCCATTAATTTGTATGTTCACGTTTTCCAAATACACTTTGTTTCTAAAAGTAAAAATTATCATTTCAATTTTTATATACTGATGACCCAAAAAATTACAACAGGAAAATACAACTTTAAATCTATATTTTAGCTCCAATCCGCCCAGAGTGTGCCCACCAAGAGAAAACGCCAGACAACATGAACATCTGTAAGAAACAGAAGAAACGCCGACGACACAGGTACGCATTTCCCCCTCCTTCCTCGATGATTGAAACAAAATCACAATGCTCTATAAAATTGAGTATATTTTTACTTTTCAAATATGAATCATAAAAACGTTTACTTGCATGCAAAATTATGTGTACCCAGTCATTTAACTGCTGGCTCAACTAATACAAATTTTATAATGCATATGTACATGTATTTTCAATTTTAAGAGGCTTTTTTCTTAAAAAAAAAAACTAAAAAAAAAAAAAAAAAAACATTAATTATAACACATTGTTAAACCGCACATAATTCGATATCCATCTGTAATAAGAATTTTTAAGGTTTTGTATTAAGTTTGACATTTCTATCAGCAAGCCTCTTACAACTTTTTCATAATTAAGAAGTTTAAAAAATATTGAACCATTTCCTTTTCTTATTTTACAACTGTATATACATGTAGGAATTATTAATTAAGAAATAAATTGAATCCTTGTTTTTCTTTGTTTGTTGTTTAACGTCAATCTCGAGAGATTTTTTCACTCATATGGAAACGCCAATTATAAATCCTTGTACATTGGATAGTTTCTCCCTATAAAAGAGCCACCTCATATTAATTGAAAATAATGTATCCAAATTTTTAAATTATCTTTTAAACTGAAGTTCAACTTTGATAAAGTACATGTATGTTCATTTACCACGTGACTGATGTATCGATCACGTGACTGATTTTAGATTTCCTTTATTTGATAACATTAATCTACTTACTAATAAGTGTCAAAGAAACAAAGCGAAAACAAGTTCCTGTCAATTAGTTCGTTAACGAGAATCCCCTAGATAGGTAGGGGAACGTTCGATTAGTTAAAAACGTCACACGAAGAGCAAGAACTATTTGTTATGTCAACTCGAAACAACGTCATTGCGCGTGGCAAGATTCATCACTCCGATTAACAATTACTCCATCTCGTTACCCGAAGTACCACGATAAAGGAAGAGCTGTCGTCTGCTATCGATTTCTTGTCCTATTAAGAGATAAACATCCCCAATAAGAAAAAGCAAGCTACTATTAGTCTTTTTAATTTCCAATTATTTGGCCCAATCACTCACATCTTGTACTCTACGCAGTAAGGAGTCGGTGTTTACAAATTGGATCGTTATTAGACATAAGGATGCATGTTCTCGTCCAATTAAATAAAATAAATTGATGGAAACTTCAATCCTATTAGAACAACTTTAAAAAGTCTCCGTTTTATTTTTGTCTTTTTGCAAAGCACACTAATTACTTTCTCTTTATAAAAAAGGGTAACTAAATGCATCCACATCTGCTTAATGACCTCATTTCAAGCCAAAACCATTTCCTCATCTTCTGTGCGTTAAATTCTTATATTTTTTTTTAGACATCATTGCACAAAAAACATTGCTTTATTTATTAAACAATAAACATTGACTGTATTTGGCAAATATTCTACTTTCAGGACCATATTTACAAGCTACCAAGTGGACGAACTCGAGAAAACGTTTAAAGAGGCACATTATCCTGATCTGTATGCCCGAGAAGTCTTGGCGTTAAAGATTGACCTTCCGGAAGACAGAATTCAGGTACAATATATACATGTATTCTTGCACAATTATATACTTTGTCTTTAAGACAACCGTACTTCTTGCTGTTTATGGTCAAAATTCAAATAGTTGTATAAAATTTTATTCTATTATTTGATGGAATACAGGTTTAGCCTATAAGCTAGCTGTAAGTAATAAGAAGAATAGAACCTCTTCTTCTAAAGGCACCTATATATGTTGTTTAAATAAGACTGAACTTAATCAACTCGAACTAAATATTTTTACGTAACTTTAAACCAGGACAAAATTTTATTTATATAAAACTAGTAAAACGTCTTAAACTAAGCAAGCGTTAAGCAACTCTGATATATTGCAACAGAAAACCAATTATCAGCTCTAGGAATTTGCTAGTCCCGCAGGAGACGGTTCATGATTTCTAATTGGCTCCAATATCTCAACATACGCGGGGCTGGACAGATTCGCGCAAGATTTATATCTCAGTTGTAAATATTTTTTAGCTCTCGAAGTCTTCCATAAGTTGCTGTATCATGGCGAGATTTCCCCGAGATTTGGCAAGCGATGTACTGAAAAGTTCTGTCTAAAGTTTATCCAAGATGTTGATAACGGAAAACGGAACATGCTTCTACAAATTGATATTCAAATTAATTAAGAAAGCATACATATGTTTTTGTTGACGCAGGAACTAGATACTGTTTTATCAGCGATTTCAGAAACATCTTACAGATTCAACTAAAAAATTCAACTTCAAAAGAAATTTCCACATGGGTCTAAATGTAGACATCAAGGTTAAGAAAATGTTTCAAAAAATCTAGGGTTAAACTAATAACATTTTAATTATCTATATTTTCTCAGAAAACTTACTAAATTTACATGCCTTGTAAAAAAAGGTCCAATGTACGATTGAACACCCAATGTCGTGTACGACGAACCAGCGAAGTGCGATAAATACGTTCACTTCAAAAGGAAAGACTTCAAGATAGTGTTTTGAAAACACTATCTTATATCTAGTTGTAAAGTCCAACAGATATTTTTAAAAAAAAATTATTTCATATTTTTGTATCGACTGCTCACAAGAAGTGACTTGTTTAACATTGCATGGCTCTCATTCCCAGACAGACAAGATGGAAAAATTCCAAAATTAATGAAATGTGTATGTTTTTAGAAATACCTCCATTCTCCTTCCATGAATTAGAGCATACAGGTATGCAATGAACCCATCACATGTATAATACCTTTCGAAGCCAAGTTGAAATTTTTCTCAATTTTTAACTAAAACTTGCGCATACAAATACACAATATACATGTATTAATTGGCACAAACTATATGCAGAAGGTCACAAGACAAATATATGTACGTACTTCAAATTCTAAATGTAAAAAATGTGTAAGAAATATATTTTGAATTGAAGTATCCAGATTGATGTCATTTTATTCCAAACATATGTTGGATATCTTTCACCATTTAGCACAATGGACTAATGCAATGCAAGTCTTAACTTTGATAAATAATGACACTTTACTTCAACATATCTTTGCAAATAGGTTTGGTTTCAAAATCGTCGAGCAAAATGGAGAAAGACTGAGAAAACTTGGGGCAAGAGCAGCATAATGGCGGAGTATGGACTTTACGGAGCAATGGTGCGACATGCACTTCCACTTCCGGAATGCATCGTACAAAGTGCCGATAAAGGCATCGATAAGTCGTCTGCACCATGGCTTTTAGGTAAATATAAGAAGATGAAGATATTTTTTATTGTAGAAACATCGTGCATATTTCAAAAAAGAAATATATTCTTTAATAACTTCAAAAAATATTTGTTTCTTTTCTTACAGGGATGCACAAGAAGTCGCTGGAGGCGTCGAAGAAAATGCGTGAAGAAGAGGGAAATGACGGAGGTGACATGAACAATCGAGTGAAAGAGGAAATTCGTTCGGAAAGCATCGCGGCTCTACGTGCTAAAGCTCAACAACATAGTGCAAAACTGTTAGAGTGTATAGAAAGAGACCCCAAAAGCTATGACGAATCCAGCAATAACTCCTTTGACAGTTCTTTTTTCTCAGATGCCGGAGATGGAACATCAGAAATGTCCAGAAATTGAAAGAGTGAAAAGGATCTCTTTAATTAAAAAGAGGACATAGCTCTAAAAATAAAATGTGGTTCTACATGTATGTGCTAGTTGTTACCATTTTGATATTGAATTTTGATCTACGCATGCCAGATTGTATTTATATATATTAGTTTATTTGTATAATATTTGTAAAATTACATGTCAGAATAATAATGACAAAAATGAAAAAAAAAACAATTGTATTAGATTTCTTTCTTTCTTTATTTCCAATTATACGCAAACAGCAAATTGAAATCATATAAACATACATGTATTTCTAAATAATGACAACTTTATTTTATTTTTCATCTTTGAATACTGAAACACGATTCCATCAGTGACCTTCGGTTACTCTTGTGTATTCTTGAAGATGTCAAGTATTGCTTTGAACCATACTGTCACGGCTACTGCCCCGGGGTCGGGGTTCTTCAGCCTGTCTGCACTGACATAACTCGCCCTCCCGGCCTGGGCTTTCATAGAAGCCGTGGCCTGGGCGGCGGATTCTGTCGCCTGTTATTAAAACAGATCTTGAGATGTTGGAGTTCGATCTTTAAGTTATATTTTTTAAAATTCTTTTTCTATATCAAAGCTATTTTCAAGAGTGTTTGGATAAACTTACTTGCACGACTGTCTCCAAAATTTGGACGGGACTAGATAACGATCCCGAAGTTTTCAGAGCTGAATTGGCAGCAAATAGTGCATCAACCTGAAGAATTTTAATGTTTTTAACTTTTTTGAAGGACCTTTGGAATGCCATCGATCTAGGAAAACTGTTAAACTTTATTAAAGTACTTAAACTGTTTGCTGTGAAATTTACAACTGTATTTTCGGAACCTGTATGTTAAATTGCACACATTCGCTTTTTCAAACGAAAAACAAAACAATAAATTCTTTAAGTTTACGTAAATGCCAACTCGAAAATTAGAGAACTTTTACCCATATAGCTTGACTTTTTTGTTTTATTTTGATATCAAGACATACGCGTTGAAAAAAAATACCGTTCTAAATCTTTAACTGTTTATATGCATGTATATATAAGAGTAGGAGGAAATAACATTTATATCACATATATATGTTAAATAAATCTGTACAGATCTTCGCCATTATCATTATCTTGGACGCTATCAAATTTTATTTTGATTCAGATAAGGATTTTATTTGAAAATATTCCTTGACTTGTGTAAATAAATATTGAGCACGAAGTTACCTCAGAATACATACCATGGTTCTATCGCCGGGCTGCGCACCTCCATATCTAAATAAAACAGGGGATATAAAAATTATTCACATTCAAATGAGGCATCATTTAAACATGCTTTAGAAATCTAAGTTTTTTTACCTCATTATTGTGGAGGTTCCATTACTAAGGGCTTCCTTCCATCCCGTCATTGTTACGTCTTTTTGTAGAGAATGCGAAGCCGATGTGAAGAATAGACTATACAGCTTATTTTCAAAAATAAATCACAAAATGTTTTAGATATAAGTTTTACAAAAAAATTAATGATATTTCTGTCAATACTTATTTTGAAAAATTATAATTGTACTACCGCCCCTGATGATCCGCCCATTGAATTCTCTACAATCCTTGCCAGTGACAGAGCTAAGGCTGCTGGTGTGTCTACCGGTAGGTAAGGTTTCTCCTTCTGTCCCAGTTCTTTTAATATTGCTATTAAAAATTTAAAGTTTAATTAAATTAGTGATTATAAACTTTTTTATTTGACTTCTAATGCTGCATAAAATGTTCTCCACTTCCTCTGACCTTTGGCTTCTGATCTGAACTTACATGTCCCTCCCAAATCTTAAACAATGCTGACCTTTGCGAATTGCCCCCTTCACCTCTCAAATAATGTCTGACCTTTGGCCCCCCTGGCCAGTGTTGACCCACAGTCCCCGTCCCCACTCTCCTTGTCCAGGTTGTTGAGATCCTCCTCTGATGAGATCAGTGTCTCCATAGACAGCTTTACCATGTCATACAGCATGTCAGCTGTCTCTGAAAATGACGGAGGAAAGTGAAGCACGTTCGTGAAAAAATACACAAATTTGGTAATTTTTAAATAGAAGTATATTTGCTAACTGATAAATTTTAAAAAATCAAATTTATTCTCTAAAAATTATGACAGTACAATGAATATATACTCTCTTTATTCAGTCATAGAAATGACTCAGATGAGCAATTTTTAAGCAATAAAACTTGATCCAAAAACTATAAGAAAGGTTTACATATGTGCAACCGCTTTTTAATTTTTTTTAATACACGGGTTAATTTCTTCTCTATTAATATAATCTAATAGCTGGTAACTATTGCTTGTTCATATCCTGGATATAAAATATACTTGCGTAAATATTTCAGTGTTGTAAAAATATTATACCTTTGGGTATACGGACAGAATTGCCACTTTTGACATGTTCTTCTTCTTCTTGAATCGGTATATATAGTGGTGTGCTTCTCACGGAACTGTCACGTGATAAAATGGGGCTGGACCAGGCCGGAACAGTTGCTTTGGCATCTTTAAAAATTATTTGAGCAATCGAAATTTTCCTGAACTTTTCAACTTAGGAAAATTATACTGAATCTTTATACAGCAATGGTACACGATAAAAAATAACAACCCTCTTTTTAAACGAAAAAATTATGAAAAAAGTTTTTTCCATAATTACCCTTTACTCACTTAATTGTTAATGAATATAAATGAGAACTTTCTAAATGTAGAACTTAAAAACGTTATGGTTTCATATATTTGTTATGGTCAAAGGCTAAATTATAAAATTATTACGCTACAGTTCTGCAGCCAGAAACTTTCATGGGAAAACAAGATAAACAATTCCTGTTTACTGAGTACGTGGATATACCTAGACAGCGTTTGATTGTTTCATCCAGATGAAGAATAGTGACAGACAGTCCGGCCATTTCTAATGACGTCATAAACGAACCGCAATAAGCTCTCTCTACAACCACATCTCTCTCTTCTGCATGGAAACAAAAAGAGGTGGGAAACAAATCAATTGATTTTAACCAAGATTTTCAAAAATTTAGATACTTTGATACTTTAATTGAATTTTTAATTAAAGTCAGCATATGCACATGTACCTAATTGTTTGATGACTTCTCCAACTATAATGTTCATTTCCAACAACGACATCCCTCCCAAGTTATTTACCATACAGGCCACCTTGTCACCTATCATATTCCAAAAATAAGCAAACATGATTATGACAGAGCTAAGTGAACATTTATTCGCGTAAAATTCTACCATTAATTAAATGATATCCAAAATCATTCTCCACTGATAATATTATCTAAAGTATACCTGCTTTAAGCTTAATATGTGTTGAAGTACTGGTGTTGGTCATGTGGTCAAGAATCATCTTTACAACTTCATTAGCTGGCTTAATCTAAAATTTCAATTCATTCATTTAATGCAATATTCCTTCATGCTTTCATCTTCATAAATATGTTTTTTCCCATTGTTTTGGTTTTAATGTACTGTGATGGATGTACGACGCAAAATTAGCAAGCAGAAGCCTTTGTCCGCGTGATTCTTTCGTTCGGCATTTTATTCTTAAAAAGTTTTGTCTAAACTAAATCCATTGAATGACATCAACGTTCTTACCTTTGTTCGTTTAACACCTGCTTCACCGTGTAAACCTGAGGTACGAAATAAACGGTATATTAAACAAATAGAATTTTATTGCTTTAAGGAATCAAAAGATGTTTTCTTGTTCATTATTTTTTAATGCTTCTTTTTACTAAATTGATATACCTAAACCAAGTTCCATTTCATCCTCGCCAAGACTAAAAGTTGGTCCAGAGCCGGGGACACTGCATGGTGTCAGACTTACTCCCATTGTTCCTTGAAAACAATAAGAGGAAAGCAGCTAAGTGTCACTAGTTTTAACATTATTGTAAATCAAGGAAAATAAGCTGGGAATTTTCACTTTTTGCCGAGTAATAACATCGAATTTTTAATGATTTACCCATGTTTTCCGTGACATGCCTTCCAATTTTAACGATTTCTTCTAAACTTTTCCCTTCCTCCGCTAAAGCACCACATATCTACAATAGAAATCAAGATACTTTTATGTTTTGTTCAATATTGTTTAACCAATAAGTAATAAGACTAACAGTTAACCTTATTTAGGAGAACAGTTCCCGCCAATCCTCTTCGCCCTGCTGACCTATCTGATGACGTCAGAGCACAGTCCTCGCCAATGGTTATTGAGTCTACTTTTAGTCCCTCTCTCTTTGCGCGTTCTATCGCCAATCCAAAGTTTAGACGATCCCCGGTATAGTTAGTGATTACAACAACACAACCGGCTAAAAAAGATATTGTTCTTTCTTTGTATATTTATGGAATGATAGTCTTTTTGGTATTGATGTGTATCGGATGATAATCCTCATAAAAGCACGTGACTTTTGATATGAAATAATGCGGACGTCACGAGAGACGTATGCAGTAAAACATGGTTATTACAATGATTTAACTGGCGTGGCTATTGTTACTTATTGACAAAGGTTTGTCTAATGCAGATATAGATATTAGTACACTTTTTAAAAGTAATAATTAATCCACGACTCTGTAACTTGAAGTGGGACTCACCAGAATCGAGTTTGGTGACGTATCTGAGGGCTGTCAGGATGCTGCTTGGTGGAGGAGAAGCGAAAACTGCCCCAGCAACGGCTACAGTCAACATACCATGTCCGACATAACCTAGTAAGTACAAACAACTAATTATTCTGGTGTAAAAAAAAAGTATATATATAACGAAAATTTCACAAGCATTTTAAATACAAAACAATATGAATGAAAGCATAAAAAGAGGCTTGTTGCATGACAAAATTAAAAATCAAGTCACGTATATATTTATTCGTTATCAGAAAGCTTTAACGTTTATCAGAGTGGCCCTCCATATTTACCTGCCTGCGCTGGTTCGTGCCCCGACCCTCCGCCACACAGCAGAGTGACTTTTCCCGCCTTTTTCACCTCCTCCACATCCTCCCTGACAACGATCTTGTGTCCTTGCAAAATACGGAGGGAGGAATGGACGCTGACCAGTCCTCGGAGAGCATCGTCCACACAACCGTCCACTGAGTTTATCAACTTTTTGGTGGTCATCTCTGCATAGTACTGTATTCTGATTAAAGCTGTACGATAGCCGATAAATACATAAAATCTTCAATTCAGTGGCGGATCCAGAAATTTCATAGCGGACCGTGAAAGGGGGGGGGGGTAGAAAGCAGGGGATATAGGGCTGCATTAAAGGCCCAAGTGGCTCCAGGGCAAAGCCCTGGGGAGAGTCTGGTTCCCCCTGAAGCTTGCAAATAAGAGGACTTTTATGAATAAACTGAAAGTAAACTTGCTTTACAAAAAAAAAATCAAAACAAGGGAGTGGGGATCCGAAACTAGATCCGCCTTTGCAATTTGTCAAAAATAAAATAAAAAAAAACGATTTATCTGATTTGATATCTATAACTACATGAATTATCCTTTTCCAGTAATTTTTCTATATACACCTGTACAAATCTCACTTCCTTCCAATTCTCACACATTACGTATACATGTAAATATTATGCGTGGATCTCAACAGAAATAATTTTTGTGGATGGATAAGCTGTTAATTTTTTGTTTCGTTGGTTTGTTTGTGTGTTTGTTGCTTAACGTCTCTCTCGAGAATTTTTCCCTTGTTGTTTCATTAGCAAAATTGTGACTTGTCTGTTCTCAGTTGATGGTCTTGGGGCCCAATGGAACCTTCAGTATGATTTTGAAACAAAGAAGATCATAAAAAAAAACACAACGATCAAGATTTATCGAAAAACCTTGAAAAATTTTATTCTGTTGTAGCCCACGGAGTACAGACGTTTATAGTCTTAAGTGAAGGTCATATTTTTAAGTTAAATGCATGTAGTCGTAGATGCTGAAATCATCTTACAAATGTTGCTTTTATCTGATACAGATAATGTAATCATTCATTGAAATTCTGTATAAGTACTCTTTCGATCCATGGGGTCATGCGGCGGAATCACAGTTTCTGTTCAATCCACGGGGAGAATTATGCAGGTTCCTTAGATTGTCTCTATACATGTATACTAGTATATGCCTAAAATTTACTTCAAGTACCCTGGGAAAATTTGTGATCTCCTTTGTAGCGTTTACATTAATTTTAAGGGGATAAAGCACTTTTATAGTACGTTTATATTCTCAGGACTTTGATTTAATGATTATGGGTTTCCGATGGGAAGGAAGGGGGGGGGGGGGGGGTAGATGTATGGTTTTTTCGACTTGTGGAAATAAAAGCTTTTACAATGCGTGCACAGACTTGTCAGTCAGAAGAAATGTACTCTCAGTCTGTCCATCTTTGTATATAAATTCAAAGAAAAACAACTCTCTGGTCTAGTTTTGCTAACACGAGCATTTCTAAATTTTTCATATGTTTATCAAATTCTATTGTGTCCAAATTTCTGCTTGAAAAAAAAATGTTATAAATAAAAATTAATGAAATCAAAATTTTATTTTGGGGAGACAAAATAGAAATAAACAGATTTGTTGATAATTTTTTTCAGCCAGGCAATTTTTCGTCATCCGACTTTTTTCTCTTCAAATTTTGTGAAGACTTCTGGATACATGAAAAGCACAAAAGATTATCTTATGGTCTGTTTCTGATATGAACATGAAATCTTGGGAAAAAGAAGCAAAACTTTCAAAAAATATTTCCAACCAATAATTACTTCAACTATTACTTGGTTTCTAGAGTTCCCTACTAGAATTAAGTTCTTTTATTTCTGTTGCAAACAAATACCTTGTATTTATATTAAGAAAAACAACAAATGATTTAAGTTATAAATATATAGATTTAATGATTTCTCATCATAAAAATATCACTGGGTTTTCCCTTTACATCATACTTGTATAAAACTGTACTGCTGCACCATGGAGGCTTAAAACATAGACATATTTAAAATAATAATCAACATAAATCAATAATTTGTACATTGAATTTCAATGATTTATCATAAGTACGAGACTTAATAAATTAAGTAAATCAAATGCCCTTAAGTAGAAATCACATAATCATATAAATTCTAGATATTTGTATAATTTACCAAAATTAATATTACCCATGCACCTTTTTTATTAAAAAAAAATTTGGTGATTAACAAAATTTTCTAATAAAAATTTCTCATGCACCTTAAAAAAATTAAATTAACAATTAAACCTTTCGTTTTCGTAAACTTAATTGTTAATATAAATATGGATTTCAATGACCCCTTTCATTGAAACACAAAGAATAATAGTCAAAATACTAGTAATTCAAAACTGACTACTGGATTCCTGCATCTTGTGCAGAGCCCTAATATTCTTTCATGTTAAAATCAATGCTTTAGTAGTTTTGTACACAAGGATTTTGAGTCATATCCTCTGTTTTTAAGCTGCTTTGAGGACCTCTAGCACTGCTCTCATCCAGTAAGTCACGGAAACTGCCCCTGGGTCGGGACTCTTTAACCTTTCTGCACTCACATAGCTTGCCCGTCCAGCCTTGGCTTTCATTTGAGCAGTGTCCTGGGCTGCTTTTTCTGCTGCCTGTAGCATCATAAACAAAATGCAGTTAGTATTTGATGGAAAATATATTGAAAAAGAGTTCTTTACATCATCAAATTATTCTTATTAAATGCATATATGTACTAGTACAGCTAGGGGTTTATGTTGGAAAAAAAGGGGGGGGGTAATAATCACATGCTGTGGATGTCCCTTTTATAAAATTGTACTAAACTGTTCATTGTAGTCAGTTTAGGAAGAGCAAATAAAACTTGCATCAATCCCGTGTCATATTTTTCCAGAGAAATTCCCTTATACAGCAGGCCTAATCAACCATTTCTTATTAATCTAGAAAACTTATCCTCAGGTTAGCAGTTAGGTATACAGGTCTGTAAATTCAGCTTACCAGTACTGCTGCCTCTAAAGCTTGAACAGGTGTAGACAATAAAATTTTCTCTGACAGTGTGGTGCCAGCAGCTACCAGTGAATCCACCTTGGAATAAATGTTATCAACTGATAAACCTAAGATGTTGAATAAAAAAGATCACAGATGTAAATATTTTTTTAATCAATTAACTCTGTTGTCTCCTCACCATTGTTCTATCTCCTGGCTCTGCTCCACCATACCTGTAATTAAAATTAATTAATAATTAAGATTACATTGTATAACCAGAAGTCTCTGTCGAGACTGAAGCTCTACTGGTTTGTACTTATAGCAAAGGAAGAGAAAAGTTCTTAAGCAGTTGGGAATTGAAACTTTACCACAGCAATAAAAAGAATAATGATCCTTGATTAAGTCTCTTTATGTTCTTAGTGTAGTATACTTGCATGCCACATTATATTATAATCAGACTTAAACTGTATTTGGAGTAGCATTTTGAGAGTATTTAACAGAAATTTATATTTTAAGTAACCAAAGCAATAATGTTCATCAAAGTCAAAAACTGATAAACAGAATTGTGTATCTTAGTGTAGTCTACTTGTGTGCCAAGTTATATTGAAATCAGACCAAAACTGTAGGAGGAGTAGCATTTTGAAAGAATTTCACAGAAATTTCTATTTTTAGTAACCACGGCAACACCATTCTCTGACATAGTTATGTGTGTTGTCTATTTGTGTGCCAAGTTATATTGAAATCAGACTAAAACTGTAGGAGGAGTTGCATTTTGAAAGAATTTCACAGAAAATTTCTATTTTTAGTAACCACGGCAACAACATTCATCAAAATCAAAAACTGATGCTCAGAATTATGTATCTTAGTATAGTCTACTTGTGTGCCAAGTTATATTGAAATGAGACCAAAACTATAAGAGGAGTAGCATTTTGAAAGAATTTCACAGAAATTTCTAATTTTAGTAACCACGGCAACATTGTTCATCAGATACAAAGAATTATGTATCTTAATGTATTTTTATGCCAAGTTATATTGAAATCAGACCAAAACTGTAGGAGGAGTAGCATTTTGAAAGAATTTCACAGAAATTTATATTTTTAGTAACCACAGCAACACCGCTCATCGAAATAAAAAATCGATATACAGAATTATGTATCTTAGTGTAGTCTACTTGTGTGCCAAGTTATATTGAAATCAGACCAAAACTGTAGGAGGAGTAGCATTTTGAAAGAATTTCACAGAAAATTCTATTTTTAGTAACCACGGCAACACCATTCATCATAATCAAAAACCGATGAACAGAATGATGTATCTTAGTGTAGTCTACTTGTGTCCAAGTTATATTGAAATCAGACCAAAACTGTAGGAGGAGTAGCATTTTGAAAAATTGTTTACAGACGGACAGACAGACGGACGGACGACAGACGCATTACTATCGCATAAGCTCTTCTGGTCTCTGACCAGTAGAGCTAAAAATGATCACACTGACCAAGAGTACAAAACTGCTTTCCTCCATTTTCATCTTTGTACACTGTGTTTATCTTCCTGCAGTGCAAAATAGGAGTACATGTATCTTACTGTGTTAGCAAGCATTAACAGTACAATGCTTTCAATATACCTACTTCATGATTGTGCTGTTCCCGTTAGTTAAAGCACTGACCCAGTCCTTAGGGGTTACAGAAGACTGGAGACAGAGGGAAGCAGAGGTCAAGAATAAACTGTAAAGCTGTAAAAATATTAAATGCAGATTGAAGAAAAAAATTACAAGCATTTTTTCTGGCATATTAATGTTAAAACTTAAAACAACTCTATACCGCTCCTGAGGATCCACCCATGGAGTTTTCCACAATCTTTGCCAGAGACAAGGCAAGGTCTGCTGGGATCTGAACGGGAAGACCTGGATTGTTCTTTGGTCCCAGATTTTGTAGAATACCTGAAAACAAAATGTTCTAAACATTGATTTACTTTTCTTTAACACTTATAGTTCAAACACCATATATATTCATGTATACATCAGAAATGAATCAATGATCCTAACAACATCATCAGTTCCAGATTCAACTTCAATATCTATTGTCTAGTCTACATTTCAATGGTTACTCATTTTCCACAAAAACTACTCCTATTCTAATTGATTTGAATCCTTATTACTTCTTTTTTTGTACGTTTTACGTCTGACCCATAAGTCATCATTTACCATTCCTCCTCCACCCCTAATCTTTTAACAAATGTCTGACCTTTGGCCCCTCTGGCCAGTGTTGACCCACAGTCCCCGTCCCCACTCTCCTTGTCCAGGTTATTGAGATCCTCCTCTGATGAGATCAGTTTCTCCATGGACAGCTTTATCATGTCATACAGCATCTCAGCTGTCTCTGAAAATGCAACATTCAGACTATTTTCATTCATAAATAATAGTTCATACAAAACACAGTTTGAAATACTGAATGGTATCTGCTAGAGGCCCCACCTTTGGGTACACTGATGGCATTACTGGACTTCACAGCCTCATCCTTCTGGTTGTAAGGCATGACTTCAGGATTCTCACGTGTGGCCTTTCCCACTGGCAACATTGGGGCAGGCCAGCCAGGAGCAGTGGTTTTGGCATCTGTTTAAAAGAGGCCTCCATTGAATTGCAAAGAAAAACTAGTTTATAATGAGGAATTCAGAAATAAAGATTTCCATTTTAAAATGAAGTACTGTAAACTTAATTTTATTCGCATGTGAGAAATACATGCGTGTTTCATGACCTACCATTACTTGCGAACAATTATTGCCACAAACCATTAATATTACTTTGCATTTGTAGAGAATGTTTCTTTCATCATGAAAATCAGTTGTGGCGGATGGATATCAATCTACCAAATTGTGAATAAAAGATGACACAAATAATAGTTGGTTGACAGTATTTATTGTAGTACCCAAGCAGTGTCTGATGGTGTCATCCAGATGTAACAGTGTGATGGAGACCCCTGCCATTTCTAGTGATGTCATCAAGGATCCACAATAGGCCCTCTCCACTGCTACTCCTCTACTCTCTGTAGAACAATTCAATCTCAACTGATACATGTAAGGCTATGTTGTGATCAAGTCTGACTATTTCAATCAATCTTAGAGAATCTTTCTTCACAACTTACATTTGTTCCTAAATTGATTTATATAAACTCATTTTCTTCTATGAAGTCTATGAAGGCAAATTTCTCCCCTTGACTTTAGAGTGAGAGAATGGGAACAGAAATATAATTTTCAATGTGGAATTTGTATGTTTAGGTCATATTTTTCATTTATACGAAACCGTTCTTTCATATACAAAAATTTAAAATGCCTACCTAACTGCTGAATTGCCTCTCTGGCAATGATGCTCATTTCTAAAACTGAAGTCCCACCGAGATTATTAATCATACATGCCACTTTGTCACCTGTAAAAGAATTAGCATTTGATAAGTTTCTAAAGGCAAACAAAATCTACAGGAAACTCCAATTTGGGATCTATATAAACATAAGCTGGACATAATAATTCCCTTACCTTTTTTGAGGTTAATGTGAGTTGATGTTTTGGGGTTTGTCATGTGATCCAGCATCATTGTAACAACTTCTTTGGCTGACACAAGCTGTTTAAAAGAAAAAAATCTAGAAAATGTCTTTCCTACATCTCAGAACTACTTACATTGTTTAGCCTTCAGCCAATTTTCAATATTTCAATACAACCCCCTTCCCCCCATGTGAAAATACATGCCACTTTAATAGTCTCAAAATAAAATCTTCTTTTATATACTTATGTTGAAGTCCTTGCATTACAAAAAATCATAAATAAAGTAAAATGGAAGATTATAGGCCTTACTTTTGTTCTTTTGACACCAGCCTCTCCATGTATACCTGTGAAAGAAAACAAACTCTATAAATACATGTATGCATATGCTGTGTGAATCATTCAGAGTTACATACTAGTATTTCAATATTTCCATTTTCATTCATTGACCAAGTACAATTATATACAGGCATTGTTTTTCACATTGAGTCCCCTGTCATGAAAGTGTGGAATATAAAATATAACAGCATTTCAAAAATGAATTTACAAATAGTGCTTAAAAACATATATGTATGAATCTCTGGCAGATGACTAAGGAAAAGCTTACCTAACCCTAACTCCATTTCATCACTCTTTAGTTCAAATGATGGCCCTGCTCCTGGTAGACTGCAGGGAGTCAAACTCACACCAATGGTGCCTTATAAATAAAGCACATTATTAGTAGAGCAAGAACTTACATGCATGTACATGTAACACACAGACAAATTTCATTCTTATTTGCCACTTTAAGATACAATTATGATAATAATTCATGATATAGTTTTTTTTGAGTTTTCTGTAAACTGACCCATATTTCTGGCAGCATTACTAGCCACCTGATGGATTTCTTCCAAGCTTTTTCCTTCCTCTGCTAAAGCACCACAGATCTAAAATGTATAAAAATAAGTTAAAATGAAACCAGCTCCTATTGATAAATAAGAGGAACAAATTCCCTTAAGTTTTTTTTGCCCTGAATATATAAACTTGAGCAAAGTCTCTCTGGAAACATAACTAACATTCATTGACATTCTATATATTTTGATTTCATTTTGCCATTCTCTTTAAGAATATGCGTACCACACCTTATGAATAAAAACTGTTCCACAGAGTCCTCGTCTTCCTGCAGTTTTGTCAGCCGATGTGAGAGCACAATCTTCTCCAACAACAACCATGTTGACCTTTAACCCCTCAGCCTTTGCCCTTTCAGCTGCCAGGCCAAAGTTCAGTCTGTCCCCAGTGTAATTCTTCACAATGATCAGAGAACCAGCTACCCAAAAGGAAAATTGGAAACTCAGATAAGATGTATATACACGAAGTTTTCAAAACATAACCATTTCTTTTAAGTACTATCTACTGTAACAAATTTTCTTCTATTATGTTGGACTTCTTTGGGGGAGAAAAGGAATTATATCATTTGTTTGATCATAAGTAATAATGCCTACATTAATTTTTATTTCCTGACAACTTGCTATATTTATATACTAATTAAATAGGTAACGGGTTCGTTCGCCCGATATACCTGTTCGCAGGAGTCCGTTCGCGCAGAGTCCGTTCGCCCAAAATATTTTTTGCGCAATATCTTGTTCGCCCTATATGTGGTTCGCCCAATATATACTTATATATACTTGTATGTATATGAATTAAAAATTAACATACGAGTATATCATTTTTTTCTATTTATTTCCCTTACGAACTTGGAATTTTTTTCTCAAATTCAGATACATAGAGCAATGTTTATTTAGTCTAAATTAATTTTTGATTTGATTCTAATGATTTTTTGAATTACTAAGTGTTTGAACTATAGTTAATTAGATGATTAATATCAATGTTAATTATGGGGGATACATCCGTGTTATTTTTACGAATTGCGCTATGTTTTGAAAACAATTAAAGGACTGAGTCTTTAGTAGGTAAGACCGCTGATACTAAAACAGGTGTGACATATGCATAACGAAAAGGAATAATATCATTTGTTTGATCATAAGCATAATAATGCCTACATTAATTTTTATTTCCTGACAACTTGCTATATTTATATACTAATTAAATACATGCACATGTATTACTTACCTTCCCCTGCCTTAGTGATGGTCCTAATAATGCCTACAATGATTTTTTATTTCCTAAAAACTGCATTTTTAAGTATATACATGTATTATTTACCTGCCCCTGCCTTAGTGATGCTCCTTAGGGCTGCTAGTATACTGCTGGGGGGAGGGGAGGTAAACACTGCCCCGGCTACAGCTGCTGACAGCATTCCAGAGCCAATGTAACCTGTGGTGTAAAATTTTAAACTTAATAAACCTTTCTTAAAAAATGAAATCACTAACTTTCATACCTATTATAATAAGAGAAAAATATGCAGAACTGAACGAACTTACTATGGTTACATTTTTAATGAAATATAAAAATTTATTTGTATTGAATTCATTTGTTAAATCGATCCTAAGAATAATTTTAAAAAATTTAACTTGACATGCATTTCCCCCTCTTTTGACCTTGTATTAAATTCACAATGATTTGTTTTTTCAAAATAATTGTAAATTGGTATTTATTTATAACCTTTTACAGTTGATGCATAGGCAAGTTAATAATGCAGGGTTATCTTATCTATAATCTTATTCTGAAGTGTTTTCATCTTTATCAATTTTGTAGCTGTCCAGATAAACCACGTTCATGCAGTAGAAATGCAAACTTCATGGATGACATAATACATATAACGATAAAAAATTGTGTAAATGCTACACTTGAAAATGGAAGTTACGATAAAACAAACACTAAGCCTACGCTATGAGAAGAAACAGATAGTGAGATACATGTAACAGATGTAACATGTCTCAGCTTTGAGTTTATGCCCAATATCTTCTAAAACATAAATCAAATCTTGAAAAAAATAACTAATATCTCAGTATTAAAGTAGTGAAAAAAAAAGAAACATGCTATATTTTAAATATTAACCTGCATGCGCCGGTTCATGCCCAGACCCTCCCCCGCAGAGGAGAGTAACTTTTCCAGCTTTGATGACATCTTCTACGTCACTTCGGACCACGACTCGGTGTCCCTGTAAAATCTGTAGACCTGGGTTTATCAGTACCAAACCTTCTAATGCCTCGTCAACGCATCTTTCTACCGAATTTATCAGCTTTTTTGATGACATAATAACGATCACTTTTGCAGAGGAAATGTAGAATAAATGAATAGTCTGTATCTTCAAAGTGTTTGAAAATCATTTAAAATCAAAAGTCAAAGATGACAGAATCTTTCCCCGGAATAACTTCGTTAGTACTTCGTTACATACCCGTTGGCGTTCATGTGGACAACCCCCACCCCCTTTTATATGAATCCCGGGCCAAGAAATATTTCTTATGTCTTTTCTTAAAATAAAGTATTTAATTTGAAAAATCTAAAAAAAAAATAAATAAATAAAAATAAATAACAGAATTTACGTTTGTAATAAAAAAAAAAACATACCCGTGGACTAATAATTCGATTAGTAATAAATGCATTATTGTAAAATAATCAAAAGGAAATGGATTAAGTCATAATTGATTCCAAATATGATTTTTTTTTCATTATTTGAACACATTATCGTTCTACAATAAAATACATGCATTGCTTGCAACTAGCAAGTTTATTTCTTAGGTTTGTACGTGAAGCTATCTATTGGAACCTATCACAAATCTGATATTAATTATATTGTAGCTATTCCGAAGTTTATTAACATTTCAATGGAAATTTTAAAGAAAAACCTGTCCATAAAAAAACAACAACATTTATTTCGCCTCAATATTCCCAATTATTTTTTTTAGTCATGTTGCTTTGCAAGCAAGGAGCGCCAAGGAGAAAATTTAAAATCAAAACAGCGTTAATGATACGTTTTTTTTTTCAATGTAATAGAGAAGTAACATATGGGCATTGCTCAACCATCAACTTTATATTGCATGAACAATTTTATTTCGTTTGCTTTTTATGGTAATTATGCTCTGCCCACAAGTTGTACGAGTTCGTCTGTTCTTCCATCCCGAGAACAATGGATGACGTCACAATCGCTACATTGCGAAGGAAAATAATCAGTGACGTCACAATAGCTTTTGATAGTGTGATAGAAAATGATGCTGGTAAGTTGTTGTTTTTTTGTTTCTCTTGATGCATCTGATATTAACCATGCATGCTTCTATTTATTCACACTATCTTTTTGTTCGGCGAATCTTCTCTGGAGGAAGTTATGAGTTTGATAATGTCGCTTTGTCAGTTTATCTTAAATCTTACTCAAGACAACATTTATATAATATTTTCTTTCATTTTGATTTTTTTTTCAGGAATTTTAATGCCGTTAGTTTCTTTAGATGTACACCAAACCATGGCGTCGAATAAAAACAATAACGTTAAAGTGGATGTAGAACCAGATCCTGAGGAAGTTGTGGTAAGTACAAATAGCTGAATGAAGTAGAAATGTTTTTATACTATATATAAATAAAATTTTAAATGCTTTTTTAGCAGAATAATTTAATTTTATTATGTATAAATATTTATAGTTATACGTTGAGCACATAATCGGGGGCGCTATAGAACAGATAAAAAATGAGAGTGCTGTTGGTGGTAAATCGGGATTATCAAAGAAACACCAGAATGTAAGTAATTCATTGTGCTCTTTGTGTTATTTTATTTCTTATTGCTTTGAATTCATTTTTTAAAAATTTTCTATATATATTTTGGAACAAGTACTCTATCGCTACCACTCATAAGCAGGGGAACTCATTTTGATAAAGTGCTAAATACAAATGAAGAGTAACGTCTCAACACTTATAGTATCCAATTGTGAACAACTATTGAATTGTTTCGATTTAAAGGCTATGAAAACATTTGTTAGTCATAAAAATCACAGCGGTAACATCATTAAACCAAAAAGGTTTATTTCTGTAGAATTTCATCCATGGGGAAACAAGTTTCTCTAGCATTATTCTGGAATTAATTTTCTTTTTTAACAAATTGAATTGTCGATGTTTACATATGTACTCATTTTGGATATTAGTCTATATACGTATTTTTTACATTTGTAGCGAAAGAGAAAAACATTCAAAGAAAGATTAACCTCCTTGTTTACCTGCTGTTACAGGAAAAGAAATTAAATTCTGTGGAAACATCGTATATTTTACACTGAAGGAAAAGTAAATTTGTAAATGCATGGACGTTAAGAAACAATGATTGTCCACAAAAATTATTTTTTAAAAATCTGTATAGTATTCCTGTAAATAGGCCAATCTGAATTTTTGGCTTTCCTGTCCTTTTGTCAACAATACTCCATAGTTTATGTGTTATTTGCAAGCTTTCTATTCTCCACATTTAATCTTCCATTATGTACATTGAACATGGTGATACAGGGGTCTTTTAAAGATAGTTTATTTCAATAAATTACAAGAAATATTGAGACATTTTGTTCATGTATTGAATTCTAATGCTGTCCAGGACAATCACATATTTTTTCCTCTATAATCACTCGGTCCCCTGAGAAGGTAAAGTCTGCACATCCTAAAGATGTGTGACCACGGGGTAGAGACCGGCTTTTAGTCTGACCCTTAAATTTGACGTAAGAACGGTGTTTATTGCCGTCTGTGACGCTGAGCGTGGTGTATCTACACGCCTGCGTATGTCTGGATTTGTAGAAACATTCTCCCGCTAACTCAATAGTAGCGCTGCAATTTCGGACGTTTTCTGACACAGAACAGGACGTTGCCGCTATATAAGAGAAAAATAAGCAAATGATTATGGAAATTATGCGGATCCAGCGTAATATACGTCAGTATTTTGATGCGATCATATAATTATGTAGGCCTTTTTTTCTATGTAATATCTGTGTATAGTAAAATAAACGGATATATTTTTAAAAAGTTTAAATTTTAACTTACGTTTACATGTTTTGACACCATCCCCTGTAAATCCAATCTGGCATGTGCACTGAGGTACACCGTGTACAACGTCACAAGTAGCCTCAGTGTGACAAGTTTGTTTTTTGCCCTTGACTAACTGAGGGCGCTTTTTGCCTGGTAACTTACGACACGTGTCGACTCCAGAGCAATCGGGCTTCGAGTAGACTGCTTTCAACTACAACAAAAGAGACATAAGTTGCAAGTCTTTTTTTTTTTTTAAAGATGAAGTTATTTATTTGTAAACCCAATTGGTACGCAATGCGATAATAATTAATAAATAATCATGAAACTGTACTGGGAAATAATAGGGTCCTCTTGAACACCCACAATCTTTTGCCCTGACACATTTATCTCCACTTAAAACAAAACCATGAGCACAGCGACAACTTTCAGTCTTTGGCAGAATGCATTTCTTTTCTGCATTTGGATCCATACAAGTGTTGGGACACGCAGAGGCGAACCACCAGTAAAACTTTCTCTTTCCACACTTGAGTTCTACAATGGTATTGTATTTAAATACTAGTACTTGTAAAATTTATTTTCTCAGAAAATTGATCGTATACTTATTTTGAACAAAAACAAACCATGAAAAAAACAAAGTGCATAATCAATTTCGATTTCTTCATGATAATTACAATTTACAAGAAATATTAACTCACTTCGTTTGCATGTGGGAACACGGTACCTCCAATAAACGAGCTGACCACGTTTGGCGCACAGAGTGGCGAATCCTTCTAGATGTCTACAGAGAATGGATTCAGCTTCCTGGCGATTGGCACAATAATCCTGCCTACAGGCTTTATACATCCTGTCGGCAAGCTCTGGGAAAGCTTTCATACAACGTTTAAATGGTGAGTATTTGTATTTCTTGTTAAGCATCCCACATTTCCTGAACGAGTAAGAGCCCGCACGGTTCCAGCATGTTACGGTAGACCCAAGGGCCTCGCATCTAAAATTTCGAAGATTATATAGTTCGATGGATAATCATTATAAATATCAACAGCTATTTACAATTTGTAATTGATCAAAATTCAAAATGATTTAAATTGATTTCCGTTACTAACTATCTTTTAGGATTTTGAATAATAACACCCTAATATACAAGTTAGGAATAATCTTGACATTTACGTTTGGTTATTATCCATTTCTTTCACTAAATAGCTGTTTCCAATATATGACCCAGCCTTCTGTCCATAACTCGACACATCTTCACCACCCTTAGTTCTCAAATCGTCTCTCTTTTTGTTACAGTTTCCACAGATTCCAGTCAAAGAACCACCGAAGTCTAACGGAACAGACAGTGCCACCATTCCTCTGCCATTCCAGAACAATCGAATACTACAGCCATTAAAGAGGACGACCACACCTATTCCGCTGTAGTGGATTGTTACGGCTGCGGATGTGTAAGGTAGGTAAATCTGAAGGTCGTCCACCTGAGAATGAAGTTATATGAAATAGAAAGGTTCTTTTTGCATCCCTATAAAGACAATGCATCTAGTTGTACCCATTTTTTTTCTTCCAAAAAACGTTTTACCAAACAATATTGATAAGCATGGAAAAAATTTTCCCAAAAAATTTTACCTGCCATAATCATTAAAATGTAAGTGTAACTTTAATTAAACTTTAGCCAGTTTTTTAAAGAAAAAATATACTTTTTTTCCTTATAATGCTTTGATAGATCTTTCTACAAATTTAATTTGGGCGAGGCCAGTCTTACCATGACTTCTAAATTTCTACCCATGTGTATCTTCCTTCCTGCCGCAGAGATTTCGATGTACTCTAATGTCGTTCCCCTTCTCTGAGAGTCTGTCTTTTTGTATTTTATCTCCGTCTTGTATTGACAAGGTGAACTGGTATTACTGTATTGAGACAAAGTGTATTTACAAGTTCCAGCAAACCTCACAAAGTTCCCATCGTATAGATTATACCACATGTCACTCGTTATTGCACATGTGCAAAGTTCTGGAAATATAAACGAATCAAATTATATTTTATACATTACATCTTATTTTACAAAATCATGCATCAAACCCTTGCTATACGACATTCTATAATTAAGCGTTTTTAGAATCTCGTTGAAAAGTGGACCTCTCCCACCCCAATTGATTAACTACTTACTTTTGCAGACCATACCGTCCCCTTCGAATCCTCCATCACATTTACACTTTCCTCTATAGCAGCTGGCATTGTCACCACATCGAACTCGCCTCCACCCACACAGTCCTGACAATAGCATTCAATTATTAACAAATCAAACCCCAGTTTATGTATTCTACTTTTACTAAAGGTATTACTTCAACACATAATAATGTCCCTAAAATGTTAATCGAAGAAATACGATCCTAAAAACCATTTGAAATTAACACGAAACTATCGTTAAAGCCATTAGAAATTTATTCGATAGTAATGTAAAGTTCTTTGAGGCTTTGTAGTGTAAAATGTGTGCGTTTATGTGGAAAGCTCCAATTATTGTCTTAAAAGTATAAACTATACATACTCTTGCAAGTTTCGCCTGATCCGTAAGTACCCCTAGAACAGACGCATTTGTTATGTTTACATTTTGCATACATATGGCATTTCTTCCCCCCACAGGTATCTGCAAAACAAAGAATATATGCATTTACTATGCATTTTGATTTTTTTTTTCAAGGTACTAAACAATTTAATAATAGTGAAGGATATACCACTCAAATCCTCAAGAAATCGTTTTCGTATGATGAAGCAATTAATGTTTTGTATGAATGAGTGTTTTTAAAAAATCTTGTTGAAATGTAGTATGACACCTATACCTGTACAAGTGAAACCGTCGCCATAGAGGCCACTAACACATTTACACTTCTTTCTTCGTCCATATCGTGAACATCGAGCATTCTTTCCACAAACTCTTCCTCCACAGCTTTCTGGTTTTCAAGTAAGTATTACAAACAAAAGTAATACCGTAGAATTATCTTGCTATTTAAATATCCAAAAGTTTACTTTCCATCGTTTTGGATATCATTCATACTGTGAAATGAAATCATGTTCTTACCTTGACACTTCGTAGCACCATCTCCAATATAACCTCTCTTACATTGGCATTTATTGGATCGACACTCGGCATATCGCGCGCATTTCGAAGCAACGCATTTTACTACAAATAGAAATTTCAACCAGAAATAAAATAAATAATACATGTATTACGAACGTATTTTTATGACAGCTTAATTAGGGTTCTTGATAATCCTTCACTAAATTCCTCATACCTTCACATTTGTTCCCGATCATTACGTATCCTCTGTTACACGTGCATCTGTTGTCGACGCATGAAGCAAATCGTGGACAGTTAAAGGAGTGGCAAAGTTCTGAAACAAAAAAGATTACCACAAGCACTAGTAAAATCTATACACGATGTAAATGACAAAATATGACAAAATTCATTGATCTGGGGAAGGTTATTTTTCTGTGAAAATAAGTCAATCATATAAAATATGTACTAAATCGAGTTTATTATAGCTTAAGTTCTTTAAAAAAGTTCTTGTAGTCTTACCTTCACAGCTACCACTCCTTTCAATGAAGCCCACCTTACAGGTACACTTATTGTGACGACAAACTGCATTAGCTTTACAATCACTGTCCACACATTTCACTATTATAATAATACAAAAATAAATAAGAACTGAATCCATTTATCCTTGAAACTAAAATGTAATCTGAAAGAGAGCAGAATGTATTAGATGGAGAAATATATTAAAAAAGAGGAAAACTTACCTTCACATTCGCCATTGATTTTTACATATCCGGAATGACATTTGCATTTGTTGTCTACACATGCTGAATTTGAGGGACATGCACTATTCACACATTTAACTGTAAGATTTGTAACACATAAATTATAATCCACAAAGAGATTTCTACGAAATACAAGACAGGCTACATGTATTTAAGTCTTCCATTGCATTATACTGTACTGATACCATACTACCGATGCCCAGGGGTAGAGATATACACCTGTAAATATTCTTTACCTTCACAAATTCCACCTTTGTCTAGGTATCCATCCACACAGACACACTTGTTCTTTTTGCAAAGTGCATTAGACTGGCAATTTTTATCTTCACATTTCACTGAAAGAGAAGGAAATATTTTTATATATAGATTTCTTCATATTTGTTGTAAGGAAAACTGAATATAATTGAAAATAACCTTTAGAGTTTTAAATGTAAACAAAACTTTACATTGAACGCAATTCACTAGTTTACATTTAAACAGACCGGTATAGTCCAACAAGACGTTTTGTTTTTTGTTTTTCTCTGATCAGTAACATTGTATACATAATCTCAATATCAGATAAGTTCTTTATTCCTACAATAACATTATCAAAGGTGCTTATCTTAAAATTAACTCAAACTAGAAGGAGAGGACATGTTCTACATGAATCAAAACTTCATTGATTACAGTCTATGATGCAACACACATGAAAGAAACTTGTTGTATAGGATAAATTTATATATGTAATACTCACTCTCACAAACCCCCATAACGTCAATAAAGCCAGTTTTACAGGTACATTTATTATTTGAACACTCAGAATTTGTAGGGCACTCACTATCGATGCATTTTTCTGGAAAAAAAATAATCATTAACTTTATTCTCCCCCTCCCCCGATGAATTCTTTGATTTCTACCAAGACTTCTATCAAAGATGAACACTCCTTCTGAACGGCAAAGAAGTATTATTACTTAAACAAAAAATATTTAAGAACAAGCATTCTTTCCGTAAAAAGATTTTTTAAGAATCAGAAATGTATTATATAGCAAAACTATTAAAACTGCTTTTTGTAGTTCCTTTTGAATTCATTTATAGGGTAAAATTGGATAATTTCGACCACTTCTTGCTGACATATGGCTTTTAATCTGCAAAACTTGGTCGTTTTGAAATGTACAAGTCTCAAAATAAATTTGCTGTATATATTTTTCGGAGTAAAAATATTAAAAGATAGGTGAAAAAAAAACCAATAAAAATATTCAGAAATGTTACAATAAAATAATCAAAGAAAATAATTTGACTCTCTTCACAGAGAACATAAAAATTAATTTAAAAATTCATGTCACGATTACAGACCATGCAGCAACAAAATAAAACTGCGACAATATTTACAGTATTCCTTTTCTTTAATGAAAATCCCCATAACGTCAATAAAAATTTATTATTAACAAGAATTTGTAGGGCACTCACTATCTAAAAATTTCATTCATTATTATTACGCTTATTTTTGTGTAAAATCTGAACAAAAAATACCTATCATATTTTTGTTAAAAAAAGATGCATACAAAATTAAAATTCATATCTTTATATTAACAGAGTCGTAGCACTGCAATAAATACAAACTTTTCAGTTGGTAAAACTTTTTGAATAGAATTGTATTAAATACAAAAATTCACAGACATTGTACTCACTCTCACAATTCCCCATAATATCAATGAAGCCGGTTTTACAGGTGCACTTATTGTTTGAACACTCAGCATTTGTAGGACAGTCACTATCAATACATTTTTCTTCAGAAAGAAAACAAACTCTCGTATTTTTATAATATTTATTAATATGAAAACTACTTCATCATCACTTCACATCTTGACTTTAATAAAACCATTTTTAAAAGCAAATATTCTTTAAATCGATGCTTTATTTGTATTCATTTCACTGTAATACTTACTTTCACAAACCCCCATAACGTCAATGAAGCCGGTTTTACAGGTACATTTGTTGTTGGAACACTCAGCATTTGTAGGGCAGTCACTATCGATACATTTTTCTAAAAGAATTTTTAAAAAGTTTTAATTATAGAAAATTCCCTTTAATCCAACAGGGGATATCTCTGTCAAATATTCTGACCAAAAATATTATAATACATTTTAGAAGAGAGATTTATTAAAATTAATCAAAAATTATATATTCACATTTATTAAACAATTGAAACGAGGTCATAACACGTTAAAAACACAATCTTTGCTACATCAAAGGTGTAACTCTCTTTGTATTTAACAAGTAATTCTGTAATACTTACTTTCACAAGTCCCCATAACGTCTATGAACCCAGTTTTACAGGTACACTTATTGTCGGAACATTCAGCATTTGGAGGGCAGTCACCATCGACACATTTTTCTGAAACAAAAAAATATCTCGTAATTTTATAATTGCTCTTACTACATGTATCAATTGTGATTTCTCTTTTTTTTCTTGCCACTAATTTCGTATGATGATAAAAATTGATAAGGTAACACCAATACTACGATTACTTCATCAAAACTTAGCATTTTGACCTTTACAAAATCACCGAAACGAAGATCCTTTAACTGATGATTCATTTTAAAATTTGTATCTATTTCACTGTAATACTCACTTTCACAAACCCCCATAACGTCAATGAAGCCAGATTTACAGGTACATTTGTTTTCTAAACACTCAGCATTTGCAGGACACTCACTATCAATACATTTTCCTGAAAATGATGTTTTTATGTTAAAACTTTTGATAGGAATAAATACGTAGTTAGGCAGAAAAAATACGGAAAAGAGTAAGCATCGATAATACATTTCTGACCAAAAAAGCAAAATAAAATTAGAAAATCTCTTTTGAACCTTTAAGAATTGTGTTAGCTGTACTTAGTAAATGCATTGCATTTTATTCTTTCGGGCTTTATGGAATTTGATCTCATAACCAATCCGTATTTATATCCAGTCAGATGGCTAAAAATGATACATTATTTCCTATATACCATTTGAAAAAAAAATTATGAATGAATTCAGATTACTAGTAACCTATAGATGGCGATAAAACGGTAGGCTGAGTCGGTGGAGCCACAGCCACTGAAGTTAAAGGAGTCGTTCCTGAAATTAAGAATAATGATTTTATCAATTTCAACAGACTACATATCTTTTTTCAACACAAGAATGTAACTAAGAATATTTTTTAAAATTATGTTAAAAAAAATTAATTAATATCATAAGTAAGTAATCAACTCTCTGGTTTATTAAGATTACCTTCTGTAGAGATAAAAGCCGATGTAGAAGTCGCCGGTGTGTTTGGCGGTGTACTTGAATCTGAGTAAAGAAGATATTCCATAATTACTTAGATTTAAAAATTAAAACCTGCATTGTGACCCAATTTATTCAATGCTTATAATTTGAACGGTAGTTTTCTGTGTTCTAAGTGTAGCCGTTCTGTGCTTTTCAATGAGATCAAACCTTAAAAAAAATTATCTTGTATCCCTAATTCAGATCTAAAGTATTGCTGTTTAAGCATTGTTTGCTATGACAAGCAGTTGGTTGAAGATGCTTTTTACATGTATATTTGAAGATATGCTTTCAGTTCGTATACATTTTCGTAAATTACTAGTAAAATAGCAGTTTGATAACTTGACTGTTTTATATGAATTCAAAATTACCTGTTGAAGGCGATAAGACAGGAGAACGAGTTGGTTGGGAAAAGGCCACTGGAGGCGCTCCTACAAAATAACTGTATATTAGATGAACAATGCAATGCATCAGTTTGAGTATCCCAATGCAGAAATAACCTTTTTGACCTAGCACGTCTAACATAATTGCCCAATAAGTTATATATACTCAAATATACATTGTAAAGAGTTTTTACAGGTGTTTCCTTCTAATGCTTCATTTTGTCTTCGTGAGCTATTTTTAAAACAGTAAACATAATGCTGGAGTGGTAGTTGAAGTTTGGTGGAGTGTTTAAATCTACAGAATATAGTATACCCAGGTATTATTAATTTCATGTACCGGTAAAATTATGTAAAAACTAAGGGTTTCTATCATGACCATCTGCTCCATAATACCGGTACCCTAAAAATGTTTCTGTTAATTGATTCACTTGAAAGCTCATATTCAGCTTGTTCCTTCTATCAAGATCAACTTGATCGAATTTCAAAGTTAACCCAATATGAAAGTCATGGAATATTGAATGAAAAAAGTTAAAAGTCGATGTTTTATTCATTTTTATAGCACCATATTTTGACAGTAATAGTGATAAAACACACAAACAGGAATCGTGTAACATGTACAGATATAAGTAAATATGCATTATCGTTATTAAAACAAGCATTATCTTCTGAACAGGGTAAAGATTGCATATTAAATACCTTGGGGTGGCATAGAAGCAGGTGTTTGGATTGCTGTTGTTGTGGTAAACTCTGTCATTAAAGAATATGTTAAAAAATTACAAGACCAAAAACAAATATCAATGAATATTTTGTAGTTCACTTTTTGTAATTAAAGAATATGTTAAAAAATGATTAGACCAATACATTTATCAATGAATATTTTGTAGTTCACTTTTGAACTAAATACAATCAAACGTACTTGGAATGCATCCGTTAGGTGTCTTTTCAAACCCTTCCTTACACGTTGTACATTTTGGCTCGCCATTAACAACAATACAATTTTTATTCACACATGGTCCAGGCTGTTCCCGCAGTGTTGCTTTTCCGTTTTTCCTGACACACTTGTATACATGTGAACAGTCTTCGCTGATCAGAGACTTTCCAAACTGAAATATTAAACTTTTTTAATACACAAACAAAGAGACACAAACAACCAAAAACAGATTGCTATCAACAAGCATAGCAAAAAGTCTGGAAAACTAAGTAAGAGAAATAACAGAAAGGGTCAACACTGTATACCTCGTCTAGTGCATGTGGAAGGAAAGGAGAGGGTGGGGCTTAAAATGATTTTAAATTTGAAGTTGTTCATCGTGATGACGTAAACCTAATGCATACGCTTACACTTATATAATCCCCTTCAGGCGTTGTGCAGCCACATTTGCTAGGTCTCACACAGTTGTCTCCATCCCAAACAAAGCCTTCTTTGCACTTGCAGCCTTCAGCCAAGGGCAAAGTACAGTTTCCCTCAAAAGCAAATCCACAAGTCTGTGGACAACCCGATATCCCTTTACCAAAGTTTGTCTCCATGTTTGCACTTGACTTACATCTTGGTCCTGAATTTTGATTGAAAACATTTGATTACAATTCAAATATTACATATACTAAGTTTGTCTCGAAACATTTTCTTTAACTGCATCTTCTAACCATTCGTAGATGAATTTATAACATAGATTTGGGTGAACTCGAATTGTAAAGTAAGACCATTAGAAATGTATTTGAGCTGATTAAGAGCAATATATGTGATATTTAATCAGTTATTTGAATGAGTGATGATAAAAAGACTTACGTCTGCAATCGTTAAGCGGGAATATTCTCCAATTGACATCATGACCTTTGGCCCTACAGATTCCAGAGAACAAGTCTAACGTCTGACATCCAGTCTCTATTGCAACTTTATTCTTTCTTCTAGCCATGGAGTCACAACCACTGTCAATACAGGCCTTCATTAACGTTTTACTTTCTTGGGACGACTGATTACATTTTCGTTTGATCGCTCGATCCTGGTATTTACAAACTCGCATCTTCATCATCAAGTTAGATCGTCTGTTGCAACGTTTGATGGAGAATGCATTTTCACACCTGCATATAAATGTTTAATCATTGTTACTAGTATTTTCAGAAAATTCTTCTTAACATTTAAGTTTTGAAGCTGTAAACTTGAGATACCAAAACTTTTTATTTTTTTTACTTAGTATTTTCCTTATAAAAATTTATGACATATCTTCCTGACATACATATACACACATTATATATTGTAAACTTTGCATTAAGAGAAAAATAATGCACATACGTTGATCTGGACAATGCTGTCACTGTGTACTTTGAAAACACATCAGCAGTGGTCGGGTCATCTTTTTTGTTTTGATTACAATTGCCACAGATACCATCAAGTCCAGTAGAATACGCAACTGGGACAGAAATTAACATGTTGGTGTCACCATCCCAACTGACTAAGAAACCACAGCTCGGAACAAACAGCCTAATAGCAAAACCAGCTTTGTAGATTATAAACTTGGAATTACCAGCAGGAAGGGAACGATCCTGTCCATTTATCTGGGAAAAAAAACCTAGATTATATAATTTGAACAGAGAAACGATATAAAAACTACAAAACCAATAAAACATGTAGATAAAAAGCATATGGATGGATAACATACTTGTATCTGTTGGCTTTGGAGCAACTTGATGTTTATTCCTAGAATTTTGACGATGAGATGAGTTTCCTCCTTTCGTTTGTTTACTAAGTCCACCGAAAAAGAACAGGAACCCAGAGGATCTGTGTAGGATGACATCTGATATTGACACTTTCCAGAGAAGTGAAGAATCTTGCCATCATACGTTTCAAATAGGTTGGGACCACCGCTTCCACATGTACACATTTCTAGAAATTAGAAGAAATTTACTAGACAAATTGACCGAAAAAAGGATCTGAATATTTTTTGGCAAACTGAAATGAAAACACAGCACAAATCAAATGTAATTCAAAGGTAATTTTTTTTAAATTAAAGAGTAGAAAGATACGTGTGCTTTATAATAAAGTCCATTATTTATTACATTCTATCATAATGAATTTAATCATAGATAAATTTTATAAACGTGTAATGTGTTTTTGAAACATCAAAGTAATCTCACTTGAACATCTTATATCACCAATGCCATAAAATCCATCTTCGCATACACACACACTATTGTCAACACATTTTGCATTTGCTGCACAGTGCTTTTTACCACATTTGACTGAAATATTATCAAAACATGTATTTATTTGACTTAATCTTCAAAAATTATTTGGTTTCCTTCCCATATTTTTATAAATATACAATTCAGCAAACTCGTGGGAAGTTTTTAGTTTTTAAGTTTTTAGCTATACTTCCAGCGTAATTAAGTATAACATAAAAATATATGGTACAACTTACTTCCAGTTGGTGGTGAGTAAGCTTTTGTCGGTGGAATTGGAGATCTCAGGGTGGTAGAAGGGACTATAATTTAATTACAAACATGTACTTATGTAGTATAATTACAAACATGTACTTATATAGAAATTAATAAGTAACCAATTCTTGTACTCATTTTATAATTTCCAAAACGATATAACTTTATAAAGAATATAACAGAAATAAGAATCTTTATGCTGATACATAAAATATGATATACAGATAATATAATTGTAAAGAATGATATCGTATTCCTTTGTATCTATCATTCATTCAAGTCCATCATATCATATCATATTCCGTTGTATCTATCATTCATTCAAGTCCAGCACAAAATTAACAATATTTAATGTAAAGAAATATGCAATTTTCAAATCTAGCTATCTGGTTTTAAACATGTTTAAGCAGTTGTAATTTGTCATTTAATTGGTATATGTTAATATAAATCAATTAAATATCATAAGAGATGTCAACAGTCTAATGTACTTAGAAAAAACACATACTTGTCAAATAGCAATGATCCATCTTAATATTTCAATGTATATTCTCTATAGACATATGGAATCTTTAATGACAAGACTTTAAACATAAAACGTAGAACCAAAAATTTTCTGTAAATATTTAACTAGATATCCTTTTTTTATTTCTGATATATTTTTTTTCATATCACTTGATTACTAATTCTCCGTTTGGGCATTGAGCTGTCAAATTACAAAAATAACTTTCCATGATATTTTAATACAAAAGAACCTTTATTTCGGCATTTAAGCGAATTACATATGACTATTCTTACACCTCTATATGTTTGAAAAATTGTCGAATTGGATGTAAAACAACATATAATCAATTAATTCATCTATCGAAAAACAAAAACAATATGACAATAAATCTATTTTTCATTTACTTTATTTAACATTTAGTATTTAAAATTTTTTTTTTGAAATACAGGTATGTTAATTAAAATTTTAAAAATTAAAAAAAATACGTTATCAATACCTTTTCTACACTCTCCCTTTCCTTTGATATCGACACACATTTCATCATCACCACAAGCTGCTGGTTCCTTTATAATCTGTGGGACATCATCCTTCAGTGTGCATACCATTCTTTCCTTGCAATTTTTTGAGAGAGTGCTTGCGTTCACCTATAAGGACATAAACAAAAATATTTGAGCTTTTCTTCACTTATATATTTAAAATATACAGAGGGACACCAATTGGTCACTTCCGCTGTAAAGTAATACAAGAGACGGAGTTATATTTATTTTTTGTTAAACAAAAAAATATTTGAATTCCATCACGCTTTTTTTTCCGAGTAAAGAATGTTACACATGTTAAAAAATTTTTCAGATGCAATACATTCTTCTAAAAACATTCTAATAAAGTTAGTTTGTTTAAAATAGTGTTATAAGGTAAACGTACCAAAAAGCGTTCATTAAACAGGAAACATCCACATTGACTGACAGGCATGCAGATATCTCCATCTCTCACAAAACCTTTCTTACACTGGCACCCTGCAACATCAGGATCAGAACAGCTTTCTTCTGATTTTGGGGACAGGCAAGTGTTGGGACATCCACTTCCATCTTCTACGTACTCCTCATTTTCTCTGCATTTTTCAACCTCTGTCAATGCTTTAAAAGTATGTACATGATATCATTTTTGGAGCTATTAAAATGAACCCAAAAAATAATGCTTAATTGTTCTGTCAGTCCCTTATTACAAAGCAATTGATAGAATAGAGATAAATGCAATGAGAAGTATATGTATGAAATACAAATGCTCACGACAGGAAGTGATGTTTCGCCAGTTATTAACCTCTGGTGGGGCATAACCACTCTCTACACATACTTCTTCGAATTCCTCTAAGGCGGGGCAGGTCACTGTCTTCAATGTAGCTCCGTCGTTGTTGCAAGCATCAATAAGACAAGAAGAAAATGGACTGTTTCCGTCTGCATCTTTAGTCTGTTTCATCCAATTGACGCATGCTTTGAATGGATTTTCGTCGGATGTACTCTCCATCAATCCACATACTGCATTGGAACTGAGTCTCTTTGTCTGTTCCGGATTGCAACTTGAAAATGCCGGTGTAGGACCACATCTAAATTATCAACCATTCTTACAGTTTTCATCGATATATCATAGCACGTGCAAACGCTACAAGGAACAAAACTTGACTGTCGGACAAAGTATAAAGAAAGTCGTACTCACGCAGATATAGGACTCTTTGCATCCGTCACGCGATAACTATCTCCGATTTCCCTGTACTTTTCCTTTGCTGGCATTTGTGATACATTTGTTCCATTGGCCAAGCGGAAGTCGTCTCTCTTTCCATTGCAGTCCCCACAGATTCCAGTCATTTTGCCGCCGTACTTACCCTTGTCGGCAGACACTTCCACAGAATGCTTGCCATCCCAAAGCACGGTCAATCCGCAAGACGGGGATTGAAGTTTGACGAAACGGCGCCCTACAGTCGTCAACAAAATGCCATCTTTTTCAAAGGGCATTTCTCTGATGTTTACATTTCTTTCATTCACCTACAAATGCAACAGATACCATCAACTTCCATTCGACCTCAGCTGAAAATCTCTCAAACCAAAAAGTACCCATGCATGAAACTCTTTTCAAGACATAGTAGTATTTAACCATGGCGACACCGCACACAAGAGGAATGATGTGCATGAAGGTTCCTACCTGGGATATCTTGCCTTTGAATAGTGAAACCCTGTTTGTGCCGATTTCCACATCCACTTGTTTGGTATAGGACACTGTTTTCTTGTTGTTTCGTCTCTCGTTGTACACCATGATGTTAAAGGCGCAGGGTTGTTTTTCCAATGTTCTTGTCAGCGTGTACTTGCAAGTGCCCATGAAGTGGATTTTCTGTCCATCATATGTTGAATAGTGTGGGTCTCCAGAAGCTCGGCATACGCAAGAAGCTGAAGGAGAGTAAGACAGAGAGATGGGTTTGGAACATAGTCATCGGTATTCTAGATACATTATTTAATCTTGACAAGTTGTCAACACCAAGTCAATTTTTATCTCCACGTGAAATATTTCCTTTGTCAGTTTCATCTGCGTTCTTGTTTTGATCATATCTTTTTCATACACTGTTTCCATCATGCTGTAAGTTTTAAGATCCGCAAATCACCTACCGGTACATCCTCCCTTCTTCGGATTTCCACGATAACCTCTCTTGCATTGACATTTGCCTCTTCTTCTTCTTCGTGTCTTCTTCCAAACAGCATTGGGACCGCATTTTCTGGAACAATCTACGTCGTAAAAAGATCAAGCATCTCATCAACAGCTTAACAGCGTACATTTTTGATGAGAACTAATGTAGGAAAACCCCTTTCTCTGAGAATGAGAAATAAATCTTACTTTTCTTGCGATATCGGATCTTGAATTTCCCTCGGCATCCATTGCGAACCTCCAAATGCCATCTCCCTTTCCTCTTGAGTAAGCGAAACGACTTCTTGTTGATGCAAGGTTTAGACACTTTATCTTGCTTGACTAGTTGGACTCTGACGTCTTCTATTTGTCTGGTGCTCCCCAGTCTACAAAGCTTTTTGATCTCCTTCTGTCGACCACTACTGAGTTGTAATCTACGGCTAGCACACCTCACATTCTTTTTCTCTTCTTTACATTTACCTGCATCGAAATATGTATTATTATTCACTCGATGTTTTTAAAGTATTAAAGTAGCCTCTCTTCCCGCCCCCCAAACCTCATCCCTACCCTACCCAATCCAATCACACCGATATCCCTACAAACAGTCATTTGATCGAATGCATTCATATATTTTAGAAGGTTACTGGTAACAAGTTAATTTAAACGTAAGCGGGTTCATAACATTTCATGTAAAAGTGATCTCTATCAATTTTTTGACAAAATAAAATGGCTTACGTGCAGTTTCAGGTGAGCTAGATTTAGGAGGTGAAATGGGTGCTTCAGCGGCGATGGCTGGGGCTGAAAAATTCAGATTTACAATAATACGATTGTAATTCACCAGGTTTTCTGCTTATTGTTTGGCATTCTAATTATCTTTGAATTTTGGGGATTTTGGAACCTTTTGTGTCTTTAGTTAAAAGGTCTTATATATATCACTCGTTTTCTTAATCATCTATAATGAAATTATTAATAACTTAGACTTAACTGAAAAAAAAATCGTTCAAAATGGATTACCTTTTCTACATTCCCCTCTTCCTTTTAGATTCATACATATTTCGTCAGCACTACACTTTGCTGGTTCCTCTTTCAGTTCGGGCACACCACTCCTCAGAGTGCAGGAAATTCTCTGTTTGCAGTCTATTGAAAGTATGCTTGAGTTTACCTACAAAATCGAGAGCGTCTAATGTTATAAATTTGCAGATAGAATCAGATTATTCTAAATATTAAAAATCTTTGATGTATCTTTGACCTTTTCAATTTACCGTTTTCGAATCATTTCTCAAAAATACTTTCGATATCCAAGAGGGAAGAGATTTTTTGTTAAAATGAACATAGACTTTTTTATGGTCTCCAATTAAATGTTTTTTAAATGTTTTATCTCTTAAGAAAAGGATAGTGAAATGTCGTACAGGGACGCGTTTCTTCAGTATAATGCATCCACATTGACTGACAGGTATGCAGATATCTCCATCTCTCACAAAACCTTTCTTACACTGGCACCCTGCAACATCAGGATCAGAACAGCTTTCTTCTGATTTTGGGGACAGGCAAGTGTTGGGACATCCACTTCCATCTTCTACGTACTCCTCATTTTCTCTGCATTTTTCAACCTCTGTCAATGCTTTAAAAGTATGTACATGATATCATTTTTGGAGCTATTAAAATGAACCCAAAAAATAATGCTTAATTGTTCTGTCAGTCCCTTATTACAAAGCAATTGATAGAATAGAGATAAATGCAATGAGAAGTATATGTATGAAATACAAATGCTCACGACAGGAAGTGATGTTTCGCCAGTTATTAACCTCTGGTGGGGCATAACCACTCTCTACACATACTTCTTCGAATTCCTCTAAGGCGGGGCAGGTCACTGTCTTCAATGTAGCTCCGTCGTTGTTGCAAGCATCAATAAGACAAGAAGAAAATGGACTGTTTCCGTCCGCATCTTTAGTCTGTTTCATCCAATTGACGCATGCTTTGAATGGATTTTCGTCGGATGTACTCTCCATCAATCCACATACTGCATTGGAACTGAGTCTCTTTGTCTGTTCCGGATTGCAACTTGAAAATGCCGGTGTAGGACCACATCTAAATTATCAACCATTCTTACAGTTTTCATCGATATATCATAGCACGTGCAAACGCTACAAGGAACAAAACTTGACTGTCGGACAAAGTATAAAGAAAGTCGTACTCACGCAGATATAGGACTCTTTGCATCCGTCACGCGATAACTATCTCCGATTTCCCTGTACTTTTCCTTTGCTGGCATTTGTGATACATTTGTTCCATTGGCCAAGCGGAAGTCGTCTCTCTTTCCATTGCAGTCCCCACAGATTCCAGTCATTTTGCCGCCGTACTTACCCTTGTCGGCAGACACTTCCACAGAATGCTTGCCATCCCAAAGCACGGTCAATCCGCAAGACGGGGATTGAAGTTTGACGAAACGGCGCCCTACAGTCGTCAACAAAATGCCATCTTTTTCAAAGGGCATTTCTCTGATGTTTACATTTCTTTCATTCACCTACAAATGCAACAGATACCATCAACTTCCATTCGACCTCAGCTGAAAATCTCTCAAACCAAAAAGTACCCATGCATGAAACTCTTTTCAAGACATAGTAGTATTTAACCATGGCGACACCGCACACAAGAGGAATGATGTGCATGAAGGTTCCTACCTGGGATATCTTGCCTTTGAATAGTGAAACCCTGTTTGTGCCGATTTCCACATCCACTTGTTTGGTATAGGACACTGTTTTCTTGTTGTTTCGTCTCTCGTTGTACACCATGATGTTAAAGGCGCAGGGTTGTTTTTCCAATGTTCTTGTCAGCGTGTACTTGCAAGTGCCCATGAAGTGGATTTTCTGTCCATCATATGTTGAATAGTGTGGGTCTCCAGAAGCTCGGCATACGCAAGAAGCTGAAGGAGAGTAAGACAGAGAGATGGGTTTGGAACATAGTCATCGGTATTCTAGATACATTATTTAATCTTGACAAGTTGTCAACACCAAGTCAATTTTTATCTCCACGTGAAATATTTCCTTTGTCAGTTTCATCTGCGTTCTTGTTTTGATCATATCTTTTTCATACACTGTTTCCATCATGCTGTAAGTTTTAAGATCCGCAAATCACCTACCGGTACATCCTCCCTTCTTCGGATTTCCACGATAACCTCTCTTGCATTGACATTTGCCTCTTCTTCTTCTTCGTGTCTTCTTCCAAACAGCATTGGGACCGCATTTTCTGGAACAATCTACGTCGTAAAAAGATCAAGCATCTCATCAACAGCTTAACAGCGTACATTTTTGATGAGAACTAATGTAGGAAAACCCCTTTCTCTGAGAATGAGAAATAAATCTTACTTTTCTTGCGATATCGGATCTTGAATTTCCCTCGGCATCCATTGCGAACCTCCAAATGCCATCTCCCTTTCCTCTTGAGTAAGCGAAACGACTTCTTGTTGATGCAAGGTTTAGACACTTTATCTTGCTTGACTAGTTGGACTCTGACGTCTTCTATTTGTCTGGTGCTCCCCAGTCTACAAAGCTTTTTGATCTCCTTCTGTCGACCACTACTGAGTTGTAATCTACGGCTAGCACACCTCACATTCTTTTTCTCTTCTTTACATTTACCTGCATCGAAATATGTATTATTATTCACTCGATGTTTTTAAAGTATTAAAGTAGCCTCTCTTCCCGCCCCCAAACCTCATCCCTACCCTACCCAATCCAATCACACCGATATCCCTACAAACAGTCATTTGATCGAATGCATTCATATATTTTAGAAGGTTACTGGTAACAAGTTAATTTAAACGTAAGCGGGTTCATAACATTTCATGTAAAAGTGATCTCTATCAATTTTTTGACAAAATAAAATGGCTTACGTGCAGTTTCAGGTGAGCTAGATTTAGGAGGTGAAATGGGTGCTTCAGCGGCGATGGCTGGGGCTGAAAAATTCAGATTTACAATAATACGATTGTAATTCACCAGGTTTTCTGCTTATTGTTTGGCATTCTAATTATCCTTGAATTTTGGGGATTTTGGAACCTTTTGTGTCTTTAATTAAAAGGTCTTATATATATCACTCGTTTTCTTAATCATCTATAATGAAATTATTAATAACTTAGACTTAACTGAAAAAAAAATCGTTCAAAATGGATTACCTTTTCTACATTCCCCTCTTCCTTTTAGATTCATACATATTTCGTCAGCACTACACTTTGCTGGTTCCTCTTTCAGTTCGGGCACACCACTCCTCAGAGTGCAGGAAATTCTCTGTTTGCAGTCTATTGAAAGTATGCTTGAGTTTACCTACAAAATCGAGAGCGTCTAATGTTATAAATTTGCAGATAGAATCAGATTATTCTAAATATTAAAAATCTTTGATGTATCTTTGACCTTTTCAATTTACCGTTTTCGAATCATTTCTTAAAAATACTTTCGATATCCAAGAGGGAAGAGATTTTTTGTTAAAATGAACATAGACTTTTTTTATGGTCTCCAATTAAATGTTTTTTAAATGTTTTATCTCTTAAGAAAAGGATAGTGAAATGTCGTACAGGGACGCGTTTCTTCAGTATAATGCATCCACATTGACTGACAGGTATGCAGATATCTCCATCTCTCACAAAACCTTTCTTACACTGGCACCCTGCAACATCAGGATCAGAACAGCTTTCTTCTGATTTTGGGGACAGGCAAGTGTTGGGACATCCACTTCCATCTTCTACGTACTCCTCATTTTCTCTGCATTTTTCAACCTCTGTCAATGCTTTAAAAGTATGTACATGATATCATTTTTGGAGCTATTAAAATGAACCCAAAAAATAATGCTTAATTGTTCTGTCAGTCCCTTATTACAAAGCAATTGATAGAATAGAGATAAATGCAATGAGAAGTATATGTATGAAATACAAATGCTCACGACAGGAAGTGATGTTTCGCCAGTTATTAACCTCTGGTGGGGCATAACCACTCTCTACACATACTTCTTCGAATTCCTCTAAGGCGGGGCAGGTCACTGTCTTCAATGTAGCTCCGTCGTTGTTGCAAGCATCAATAAGACAAGAAGAAAATGGACTGTTTCCGTCCGCATCTTTAGTCTGTTTCATCCAATTGACGCATGCTTTGAATGGATTTTCGTCGGATGTACTCTCCATCAATCCACATACTGCATTGGAACTGAGTCTCTTTGTCTGTTCCGGATTGCAACTTGAAAATGCCGGTGTAGGACCACATCTAAATTATCAACCATTCTTACAGTTTTCATCGATATATCATAGCACGTGCAAACGCTACAAGGAACAAAACTTGACTGTCGGACAAAGTATAAAGAAAGTCGTACTCACGCAGATATAGGACTCTTTGCATCCGTCACGCGATAACTATCTCCGATTTCCCTGTACTTTTCCTTTGCTGGCATTTGTGATACATTTGTTCCATTGGCCAAGCGGAAGTCGTCTCTCTTTCCATTGCAGTCCCCACAGATTCCAGTCATTTTGCCGCCGTACTTACCCTTGTCGGCAGACACTTCCACAGAATGCTTGCCATCCCAAAGCACGGTCAATCCGCAAGACGGGGATTGAAGTTTGACGAAACGGCGCCCTACAGTCGTCAACAAAATGCCATCTTTTTCAAAGGGCATTTCTCTGATGTTTACATTTCTTCCATTCACCTACAAATGCAACAGATACCATCAACTTCCATTCGACCTCAGCTGAAAATCTCTCAAACCAAAAAGTACCCATGCATGAAACTCTTTTCAAGACATAGTAGTATTTAACCATGGCGACACCGCACACAAGAGGAATGATGTGCATGAAGGTTCCTACCTGGGATATCTTGCCTTTGAATAGTGAAACCCTGTTTGTGCCGATTTCCACATCCACTTGTTTGGTATAGGACACTGTTTTCTTGTTGTTTCGTCTCTCGTTGTACACCATGATGTTAAAGGCGCAGGGTTGTTTTTCCAATGTTCTTGTCAGCGTGTACTTGCAAGTGCCCATGAAGTGGATTTTCTGTCCATCATATGTTGAATAGTGTGGGTCTCCAGAAGCTCGGCATACGCAAGAAGCTGAAAGAGAGTAAGACAGAAAGATGGGTTTGAAAAATAGTCATTGGTATCCTATATATTTACAAGTTGTCAACACAATGTAATTTTAATTCTCCACAAATGTATTAATTATTAATTTGAATACTGAATAGTGAAGGTCTCCAAAAGCTGAGGCTGTGCAAGAAGCTGAAAAGGTTTGGGGAGAAAGAAGGGAATTTTTGCCATAGTTATCCATCTTTTTATTTTGTCAAGTTGTCCAAAATATTGTCAACTTATTTCTACAAACTTAGAATTTTTTGCACAGAAGAGGTTTTCGATATGTTTCTGATAGATATAGTAATTTTTTTTAAATTGCAGGCAGAAAAAAAGTGCATTTGTATCCTTTTTGAATTTATCAGCCTTTAGCTTATTTTATATTTGTAATATCTTTTATTCGTGTTTTTCATAAAGTGTTTTGAGAGTGTGATAATTTTCATGAATTGGAAAAATCACCTTACCAATACATCCTCCCTTCTTCGGATTTCCACGATATCCTCTCTTGCATTGACATTTGCCGCTTCTGCTTCTTCGTCTTTTCTTCCAAATAGCATTTGGGCCGCATTTTCTGGAGCAATCTATGTTGCAAGGAATTTTACAAAATTCTTTTGAGTAAATGGAGCTCAATCCAATAATGTCAAGAAATTAATATTGAACTATTTGAGAAAATTAGCCTTCATAAATGAGGACGGGTGAAAGAACATGTAGATATCATACTTTTCCTGCGATATCGGATCTTGAATTTTCCTCGACATCCATTGCGAACTTCCAAATGTCTTATACCCTTCTTCTTGACTAGACGGAACGACTTTTGATATATGCATGGTTTAGAAACGCTATCCTGCTTCACAAGTTTGATTTTTATATTTTTTATTTCTTTTGGGATATCCAGTCTGCAAAACTTTCTAATCTCTTTTTCTTGACCACTACTGGACTGCAGTCTCCTGCTCATACAAGAGAGCGTTTTTTCTTCAATTTTGCACTCATCTGTAAAAGGCAGTATTGTCTAATTTTTAAAAATAAAGACAGATGAAATCTTCTGAAATCTTTTAGGGGTTTTTCCCAAAACATCTGTAACTATATAAAAAGTGATAAATATTTTCACTAGAGCATTTATACGTTTTTGTAATTTGCCTGAGAAAGACATAATGTATCTTCATACTGTCGCACTTTCCAAATTTCAAAATAAAGGTTTAGCTATAAGAAATGAATAAGCAAATGATTGACCAGCTTATTCTTTAGATAAAAACGCTAATCTCCATAGTGGTATTTCATCCTTAATAGGAGGAAACTTTTATTTTATCTTAAATTTCACAGAGAATCTCGTAAACAATGTAAAAAGGGGGAATAAACATTATATGAATAGAAAAAAAAAACAGAAAATACTTGTCTGTGAAGTTTTACGTGGAAGTAAATTACATTTTCAGTATATCTCTTTCCCCTTGTGGTTCAGTTTGTTTTTTGTTCTGACAGATTCAGACTTTTTTAATGCCAAAAATGTTGTTTTGAAATTGAAGGTTTAAACGCTTAAAATAGCTATATTTGTTGAATGATTCATGATTAATTTGACATTAATCTAAATGGGCGAATTTAGGTAGGGACGCAAAAATGCCTTTAATGGTTCGATCTTTTCCCAATATTCTTAAGGATCACCTTGTACCTATATAAATAGTACTCACGGGCACTGCTGGTGAATTCTAGTAAACCTACGACCACAATACCCAATACATAGGGCAAGAAACGCCTGCCTTCCATAACTGGTGGGATACAATTATATTCTTGTTTTTCTTATATAGAGGAATTCGTATTGATCATTTCCCCCCTTTTTTCGTACATTCACGCAGGTGATGGCGTCTCCCGAGTTTTCTCCACGTTCTGTTTTGGACAAAGGGTTAATCAACATACGTACTGGCAAATTTCATCTTCCATTGTGGTACAATAGTCAAATAACTTCTTAACGCACTCCATGGCACAATGGCAACACAGCTGGAGGCTTAGTTGTTACAGATAGGGTAACACTCACTGTGTGAGTACAATAAGGCGAATAAATGTACAACATCCTTTTTCTGATGAATATCAACATGAAATTCAACAAGCTGTTATATAAAAAGTCGCAATGTTATACAACTTGCGTTTGCAATTTTACTTTGTAGCTCTAAACTTGTAGAAAGGATTGAAATATTTTTTTTGGTTTCTATGTAAATGTTTCAAATGGTGTTTTATTTCGTTCTTCTCTTTTTTTAAAACCAAAAATGACTTTTTTCAAAAATAATTTTAAATTTTGCTTACTTCCTTCATAAGGATATAAAAGAATACCTTTTTCGTTGATTGAAACTTTTTTATTTGGATAGTTATAATTCTTTTTAAATTTCCTGTAGATTTTTTCAAACTTTACCACAATTGTCTCATCGATATATTTCAGATATACATGTATTAGCATATATATTCTGTATTCATATGAAGCAGAATTTGTCCAAAATCTTTTGTGCGAAAAGAAAACAATTGCTGTCGCCTTCAAATCGACATTTAGATATACCGACGGCGTATTGTAAATAAACAATGGTAATTTCCATTGTCGATATATCCCGGTGAGCTTAAGATAAAAGATACCACAGAGTATGACACATCTGTTTCATAATTGGATATTTTACTTGAAAAAAGACTTTAATTGTAATTTAACAACCAAGCTCTAAAACTCTTCAATCGCCGACTTCCCCTACTTATGCAGCAAGCAATATAGCTTCAAAACTTGCATACGGAGTTAATATATCTCAGTTGATTCGATACGCAAGAACATGCTTTACGTATGAACAATTTTCAAAACGAAGTAAATCATTGACAAACAAGTTGATGAAACAAAAATATCAGCAGTCTCGTTTAAAGTCATCATTTCGTAAGTTCTACATTGTAACAGGGCGCAGTTGGTACCCATGGGAATTCCAGTAGATTATTGGAAGACCTGGTCTCCAAAACCACATAGACAATGTCAATCAGAAACTCAAGCATCTTTTTGATGTCAACTTCAAATTACTTTTGTGTACAATCAGGATGATTTTTAAACAAAATAACTTTGCAAATGACCAATGACAAGGTAAGTAGATTTACGAGTTCCATTTTTTATTGAAAAAGCAGCTTTCAAATCAAAAAACCTGGACTTTAATTTATCGTGGGGAATGGTTGTGTATAAAGTTGAAAAGTCGTAAGTTTTTAAGCTGTTGATTTTTTGGTAAAATCTTGTGTTTTAAATTGTCCAAAAGTTCCTTGGAATTTTTAAGTATCCACATCTGATTTACACCACTTCTTGAATATATTGTTGCACATTACTCTTGAAGTTTCCTTCTTGAAGTCTTCTTCACAACCGTTATTATCTTAGTGAGGAGTAAAGAAAGAGGCCTGGTTTAAGATGAAACTTATTAAAGTAACAACATACCAATGATATTAATCATTTAGTGGGAACTTCTTGACTTTTTCTATTAAAAAAATGGAGTGACGATTATTGTACCATGTCAACTGTGATATAGGGACTTTGGCTTGTTGGAAATAGAAATATTTTCAACAATTTCTGTGATCTTTACTTCATTTATCTACTGTTTATCGCTTAACACATGTCAGCAACACTTCAGCCACATTTCACTGGGATCTTTACTGGAATCATTATTCATAATTTGTCATTGTAGTGGCCAGAAAGCACTAGGTGCTTTCTTCCCCTATAAAAAAAAAATTCCTCCGAGTCCAGGAATTGAAAACCTTACTTTATAAAAATTGCAGTATTCTCTAAATTTGAAGATATGCAGTCACTCAAAGCCCAAGAGATATTTAAAAGTGCATAATTTTCAACTATAACTGATCAGTTTTGTTTTTTTTTCCAGAAATTCACAGGGCCATAACAGGTCCTTTAGAAGTGATCCTTCTTTGTGAATACTCTAAATTATGACAGTACATATGATTATAGTAGTGCAAAAAGGAATATCCTTTTATAAACTTTTTTTTTTTTAAAATAAAACATGGAAATAACGAGAAAAATTCCAATTTTACTCAATATTGCAAAATATTTTATTTGGATATTGAGAAAATTACATTGTTTTACAGTATAAATAATGAGTTTATATTAATTATGCAAGAATGCCAGTGTCATACTGGAAGTGGGGTTGGAGGTCAGTGAAGAAATTCAATGTGATTTATTTGAAATATTATCCTACTTTCAATGTAAAAATGAGGGGAAAACAACACCTACAAAAGTGTTTATAAAAACAGTATGTCATCTGAAACAACCATAATTTACTTTAATGACAAAACTTGTAAGGATCTGAAGAATTTAAAAAAATATACACTCATTCTCCATATTTATTGCAGGAAGGTACTTCAATATTATCTTATCTTCATAGGTTTTGTCTTTTGTTCAACCTTCTTCTTCAAAAAATGGTATAAAATCACTATTTTTGCCTTCAATCTTCTGGTTCTAGCATTACATGTGAAAGTACTAGTTATAATTTGGCACCTAAGAATTCTACTATCAACCATTATGACCAATGTTCATGAAACAAACCTAAGGCTTAAGTCAAAATATCTATTGCCTGTAAAATATTTTAAAATAATTGAATTAATCCCTTATTTTGCAGATAGCAGTTTTGTGAAGCAATTTAGAAAAATATTTAACTTTTGATTTGCTCAACTTCTACAACATTTTTAGTTCAGTATAAAGAATTTCACTTAGGATTAAGATGTTTCATGTTCCCTGGGCCTGAACTACTCACACTTCTTCGGTTTCCTAAATGAATCCCCTATACAAGCCCTAGGCCATGCAATGTTTTTAACTCCTTGGTTCTCAGGCCTTTTTTCAAGAAATATAACGAGAGAGAGAGGCATTTGTTTACTGCCCCTAAAACATGATGAGGCAGCTTTTTACATTGTACAAAACCTCAAATAATGATGATGGAGGTGATTTGCTATTTTTAATTTATTGATTTAGTTATAAAAAGGGTCAATGGGGCACCCTTGGAAGAGATGAGATCCAAGAAATTTTTTTTATGGCTTTAGATTAATTACATACATATCCACTTGCCATTTCAAAAAAATAAAGAAGCATGAAACATGCTGGTTTTTAAATAATTTAATTGCTTAATTCACATTCTTTGCACTTAAAAATATAATTATTTATTTGTTATACCTACATAGTAGGATGTGACAATTTTCATTCAAAAATTCATTTCACAATACATATACATGCCATCTTAGATTATAGATAGTCCTGAAGCATTCTTGTCTCTGCTTCATTCTTCCCTCAAAAATACACTTATATATGTATGTGTTTTAAATATGTTTAATACATACTATTGCTGTCTTTAAAGACAGCACTTATAGATAATTCAAATTTGTAAAAATTTAAATAATGATTATGACTGAAATACTATGCCACATGAGTAGAGAACCATGTGTGAAAACATTGATATCACCAAAGTTTATGATCCACATTTTCAATATGTAAAATATATACACATAGAAAACTTTATTCTGCATCAATAATTTGGACCCTCTTTATTCTGGATCATAAGCCAACACTGAGCTTAGCCACTTTTCAGTCACTGCTACATCCACTGACTTTCTTGATGAATATTCAACAATCTGGAAAGAAAAAAAACGATATATTTAGTTTTGTAATATATTGTGTAATAATTTCCTGTTACTTAATACAGGTATATATCAGCAACCAAAAGATTAGCTTTACAACCAATGACTTTTTTAATTTACTTTTTTGTACTAGGGTTTATAAGGAGGCCACTTATTAACTCACCTGGTCCCTCTGCAACTTTCCTGTAGCAAAATACTCTGACTTTGGATGAGCAAAGTATAATCCAGACACAGAAGCCGCAGGGAACATTGCTAAGGATTCTGTCAGAGTTATCCCCACTTTGTCAGCCTTTAGGAGGCGCCACATCACTTCCTTTTCTGTGTGATCAGGCTGGCTAGGGTAACCAGGTGCTGGTCTTATACCCTGTCATTAAGAAATAATTTTCACTCGACACTAAAGCTAATCATTTCAAATAAAATATGCACGTATATGTACATGAGGTCATGGGAAAACATTTTGAAAACAGCTTTAGAGTATGAATGCTATAAACATATTCATTATTTATTTTATTGGAAAACTTTTGTTTTCCAAATATGTTTCTAGAATACAGTAGAGAATTCTAGTAACCATATAATGTAATTCAACAGAATTTTCAATATCAATAGATAATTGAAGCCAAAAAAAAATATACCTGATATTTAATTTTGTGCAGATCGTTGGCTTCTAACACCTCTTCACATGCATAACCCCAAATCTCTTTTCGCACTCTCTCATGCAACTCCTCAGCAAATGCCTGAATGAAAAGAATTAATACGTAGCTGAGACAATTGATATGCCATCAATTTCTGCTCTATCAAATATACATCTTTCATGATTTGTGACTCAATGCAATGGCACCTTACCTCTGCAAGTCTGTCAGCTAAAGCTTTGACCATGATAATTCCATAGTCATCAAACTTCTCTTCATATCTGGAATAAGACAACAACTCATAAGTTAACTAACATATAAAAAAATTATTAAACTACTCTTACAATAAAAATATCATTTTTAAAATTATACCCCCTAAATTACATTTTTCTGACATTTTAAAAATGGTGCCACCCCAAAACAGAACCAGCAGTTACTGATAAATCTATATACAAATTTCATTTCAGTATGTGCAATGGTTGCTAAGAAAATGAACGGAAACTGCAAATAATTGGAATTTTTCTAAGTCTGATAAACATAAAAATGGAGATTTGTCCATTGCTTATTTACCTGATAAATCTGTAAAAATTTCAAACAAAAAAAAATTAACAAAAAATAACTGGAATTTTTCAATGTTCAAGGGGAATAACTCCAAAAATGGAAATGACAAAACAAAACTTGGCCTAGATATTTATCTGATATGCCTGTATACCAAATTTCATTTCAGTATGTGCAAGGGTTGTGAAGAAAATGAACGGAAACTAAATGGACCAACAGACAGCAGCAAAGCAATATGCCCTCCCTTCTTCTAAGGGGCATAAAAATTATTCTAATAATTACATTTTGCACATTTTATCCACCCCATGACCAGCAGTCACTGCAAACAAGCCAATGTGATCTTTCTTGCCAGAACTCTTAGGAGCTATGAAGTCTGATAAACATAAATATGGAGATTTGTCCATTGCTTCTTTCTCTGCCTGAAAATTCAAACAAAATTTTTTTTTATTAAAAAGGTAATTGTACAATTTGATTCCACATGGAAATGACATTAACAAAATAGAAACAATGTCTGTTTAACTTAAGTCCCAAAAGTTAACTCTGATCATATTAATATAAAAATCATAGAAATGCGAAAGTAAAAATGTCTTTCCTTTGGAGAAAAAAAAGTTCCCAATAGATGTATTTGTTCTTATACCTGTTGCCTGAGTCCATGAAGGACCTCTATCACCTCCCCGTCCTTGTTATACACCTCGATGTCATCCCCCACACTATTGGCGGGGTAGAACGCCACCACACCGTGGGCCTGCAGCTTGTTGGTGGTGGTTATCGTTTTCAGCAAGTTCTGGGCATCATTGTAAACTCTCTTGGCCTCTGGACCTGACATTTCAAAATCAAATGTCACATTTCAATCATGAAGCTTACTATGCATGATAATCTTTTCAGAAAGAATGAAATACTGACCTATAGAAGGCAGAATATTTTATCTAATGATTTATCAACTTATTAAATATATTACAACTGATAATTAGTTTATCCATGTACAAACTATTGCATACATTTAAAATATTAGCTTACATTTTTTTAATGAACTGAACTGTGCAATAAACTCTTACCCACAGTTTTGTCCTTGAATATCTTGGGATACCCTCTGTTGGGGTATTTCCCTCTGAGCTGCCATACATCAAAGAAAGGTTTCCAGTCAATGTATGGAATCAGGCGAGATAGGTCGTAATTCTCGTATGTTTTTACGCCTATTACAGTGGGTTGTGGAGCTGAATAGGGAGAATATCAAAGTCTAATTTTATATACAACCTAAACTAATTATCCATTTCTTAAGAGTTAAATGTACATGTAAGCAAGAGTCAAATTTCCTGGGTCACATTTTAATTTGTAGAATTGTTAGACAATTGTTTTCAAGAAATATTGTGAAAACAATAAAATAAACTTCATGTATGAACATCGTTTTTTTTTTTAAAACAGGGCTCTGAGGCCATAAACTTAAACTTATTTCAAACAAAGTCTAATGAGGAATTAATAGTGAAAAGTGAGACTGACATCAAAAGTGCACTTGTCTATATTTCAGGGTCCCAGAGCCAGGATTGCATTTATTGAATAATTTTTGTTAAAATTGAGTTAGCTGTTCCCAACATTATTGAAACAATGTTACTGAACAACAAGCAAAAAGAATCAAAATAAACAAACAAACTTAACAAACAAACAAACCTGGTGGAGATATGGTCCAGTCTATAGAGAGCTTCTTCTCTCTGGCCTTTTCAATTGACAAATATTTTCTGTCCTGAAATGAGAAACATGGCATTCAATAATTGCTGTAAATAATTAAATGTCTTAGGAGTGTTCTTTCATAGAATTCTAAACCTCTTCTTCCGATGCTATATTATATCTATATATCTATTACAATCCATTTCTTTTAACAGAATGACCTACAAAATTTAACTATGGACTTGTTTTTTGTTATCCAGATCAATTTTAACAAGTCGGCTGCGTGGCGCAGTGGTAAGAGCGTCTGCTCTAGATTCACGAAGGAAGGAGTTGATCCTTACATTGCAGGTTCGAATCCCACTGTGGGAGAATCCATATAAACATTAAACCGAGAAATGCTCAAAGAAGACCACCTGCTCAATGGCCCTCAGTGCCGAGTTACATATTATAGGCAAGTAATGAAAAAATTAGAGAGGGACCAACAATATACAATCAATCAATCAATTTTAACAATGATCCAATTTGAATATAAGAGAATCCAAATTAAGCTTTTACATTTACATTCCATTTAATTTTGAAATAGTCTTGTAATTTGTGATTTTCTTCTTGTATAATTTCTTTGATACAATTTTGTATTTTCTTACTTTACTTTAAGGCCACTGTAATGATCTGTCCTGATTTCCTCATAATCCTCGGACACTTCATCTATATAGTCATCTTTGTTTTCCTCATCAAGTAGTTGTGAACACTGATAAAAAAGTGACATCATTTAACACTTAAAGGTTATTTTTTCAACATTTACAAGATTAATTTTACATTTTGCATATGAAATTTATCTGCTAATTCTTGATCTAATATCCATAAAGTGAATCTAATTACAAATGAGAGATGGATTTTCCCATCTTTTGTCCACTTTAATACACTATATGAATAGTATACACAATATAAATAAAATTTTTATTTCTTCAATCCAAAAAAATATAATTGTTTGGGCAGCTTCTGTTATGCTCACACTCACTCACACCCCCACAGGAAAATTACATTCCACACTTTTGGAGGGGATAAAAAACATCCAATACATGACCACCACCACACTTTTGGAGGCATCCAATACATGAATGGTGGGTGACTTGTATCTTGGGGCTATCTTAACTGCTGTGTGGGTCCTAAAGTAAACAAAGAAAAAATTTTTCTACAGATTTTCAATTATTGATCAGATTATAAATAATATGACCACAGAACATACAGGCACATTTTCAATAAAATTGCCTTTTTAAAATTTCATACCTTCAGTTTTTTAATGCCAATTTTTTTCTCTAAATTTGTGTGAATAATCTTCGCAAGATTATTTTATCATTGGTTATTCTTTACAGGGTATTAAACAATATTTATTCAAGTGATTGGCAATACGTACTTTGAGGTAGTGGCTCCACCAATCAGAAGGGGGACCTTCATTCCAATCCTCTCCATCTCCTTGGCAACGTAAATCATTTCATCTAGGGAGGGGGTGATGAGTCCAGACAAACCAATGATGTCTGAAACAAGTCAAGGTAATGTTATGTAAAAAAAATTCAAAAACCTTGACAACCACTTTTAAATTATTTCCATGTACAAGAAACAATTATTGTTTTAAGGATAAATGTAAAAGTGAACACAGGGTATAATAAATAAATACAGATGTATCAAATATTTATAAAAATAATATAATCAACATGAAATCAACTGATTTAATTAATTTAACGTTATTATTGAATATTCTTTTTATAATCCCCACCTGCATTTTCCTCCATGGCTGTCTGAAGAATCTTCTCACATGGTGTCATTACTCCCAGATCTATGACTCTTGATGAAAAAATAAAATATCAACATGAATTACTACACACCAAAGACACTTTTTTTTAAATTAGCATCATGCTTAGGAATTAATTTATATGCAAATCCAAAAGACTTACTTGAAATTGTTACAAGCCAAAACAACCCCCACAATATTCTTGCCAATGTCGTGGACATCTCCTTTTACTGTTGCCAAGACGATGACTCCAGAATATCCACTTTCCTATTCAAAACATATATGCCAGGATTCATGTAGAAAAACACATCTTATTTAACTAAGGAAAGTCTCTAATCATGCTACTGCATAAAAGGTGCTCAATCTGAGATTGTCAATGAACAATTATGTTCATACACACAAGTTTTGAGAGTGACCAAATTCTAATGATAACTTGTCAGAAAGACAACCAACAGGTTTTATCAAAATAATTAACAAGTATTATACACAGTCAAACCTCATTATCTGTAATTCACTGGGTTTAAGAAAACAGCACACACCCATAGCACTGTATATATTTGTAAAATTGGTTTATTAAAAAGGTAAAATCCAAGATAGGCCCATGAACACCTCTTTTCTATCCCTGCTTTTTAAAGAATTTTCCTATATATTTCTATGTAAATTTGTTGTCATCCTTGTTTCAAACTTGAGTAATGACACAATAAATATGATGAATTATGGCTTGGTCATTCTTGAGAAGAAGATTTTTAAAGAATTTTCCTATATATTTCTATGTAAAACTTTGATCATTTTTTACCCCCGGGGGTGACTTTAACAAACTTGAATCTACACTACCTGAGGATGCTTCCATATAAATATGATGAATTATGGCTTGGTCATTCTTGAGAAGAAGATTTTTAAAGAATTTTCCTATATATTTCTATGTAAAACTTTTTTTTGGCCCCGCCCTGGATTTAACAAACTCAATATCACTACCTGAGGATGCTTTCATATTAATATGATGAATTATGGCTTGGTCATTCTTGAGAAGAAGATTTTTAAAGAATTTTCCTATATATTTCTATGTAAAACTTTGAAGCCATTTTGGCCCCGCCCTATCATAAAATCAATCTACACTATCAGGATGGTTCCATATAAATATGTAATTATGGCTTGGTCATTCTTGAAAGAAGATTTTTGAATTTTCCTATATATTTCTATGTAAATTTGGTCAGCATTTTCCTCCATGGCTGTCTGAAGAATCTTTTCACATGGTGTCATTACACCCAGATCTATGACTCTTGATGAGAAAAATTATATATAAACATGAATTTTGATGCACACCAATGACAAATTAACATAAGTTAAAGTAATAATGGCTATATGCAAAACCAAAAGAATTTTCTTATATTTCTTGAAATTGTTACAAGCCAAAACAACTCCCACAATATTCTTGCCAATGTCGTGGACATCTCCTTTTACTGTTGCCAGGACAATAACTCCAGAATATCCACTTTCCTATTCAAAACAATGAAATGCCAGAATATACATTACTGTTGCAGTTCACAGGGAAAAAACACATCATTTAAAACTTGTGAATACAAAGTTTGGAACCCTAAGTTGATGATGAACAACACATTTTAAAATATAGAAATAGGTGTTTATATACGTGTTATTATGGGTGAATTATAGGTAGTCAGAGATTATCCAGGAACAATAATGTGTTTCATTGAGATTACAATACATAAACAGGGTGTTTACTTCTAACTCACTCCAACAAATCTATATTTCAGATATCTATGTTTGAAATAACAAGGTTTAACTGCAACTTTCCTGGGACATAAAAACTCACCACAGCTCCAGTCTTTTTCATTCGCTCCTCTTTTTCCTTTTCCATGAAAGGAATCAAATGACCCACAGCTTTCTTCATGACACGGGCAGATTTGATCACCTGGGGTAAAAACATTTTCCCTGCCCCAAATAGATCCCCCACCACACTCATTCCCTTCATCAGCGGTCCTTCAATGACGTTCAAAGGTCGTGGGTACAATTCCTGGTTCTGACGGGCCTCCTCTGTGTCATCTATCACATACTTGTCTATTCCCTATTGACAGTAATACTCACTAATGAGTACAAATATACCCCTATCATAATTTTAATTGAAGCTAAAACAAACAAGCATCAACACTGGCTTTAAATACTTAAATCACTTTTTATTCGCGAGAACTTTTTCGGGTAATTACGCGAGACAGTGTGCTCGTGAAAATTTAATTCTCGCATGTAATAGTATTCCATAAGATTATATAGAACAATAACCACAATTCGTGAAAATATTGTCTCGCTAATCAAGAGTCAAAGACTATCTTGTGAAAATAAGGTGTCGCGAAAATTTAGTGATCTACAGGAACATACTGGATTTTAAATACGGTGGTGCTCAACATGTAACAAAATTTTTATTTCTGTGTAATTTACTGAATCAGGGAATTAGAAATTCAGTTGCATTAATATTCTTTGTTTCATTGCCAAACTCAAAAATTAATATCTACTCATCATTGTTCTTATTAAACATATACACAATATCTTATCACCTTAACAAGAGAAAACTCCAGTCTTTCCTCTACATTTTTGTTCCTCCATTCATCACTCACTGCTGCCTTCTTGGCATCTTTTCCCATACTCTGCAGGTACAATTTAAGATCATAATTTTATTTCATAATTTTTCAAAATAATTTTTAAGAAGACATTAAAGTTGACAATGTTCACAAAACTGCAAAAGAGAAAAGTTGACTAAAATTCATTATTACCATACAAGTGGAAAATTTAGCGAGACGCAAATTTAGCAATTTGTCCTTCAAAACTGGTATTTTATTTTTAGCGAGATGTTATTTTAGTGATTTTAAAATGCACATTAAAGAATCTATTACAAATAAAACGCAATTAATTTTTAGCGATATTCAATTTCAGCGATCTCGACACCCTCGCTAATAATGCCAAAATTAAATCCTCGCTAAAAATTCTACTTATACTGTATTATAAACTTTGAAATTATGTTGACTACACTAATTCACCTAAAAGATACAAATTGATTTTACCCTTAACACATGCTTTTCAGCCAAGAATTATTACAAAATTTCACCTGAGCATATGCTAGCAGTTTTTCTGTCCCATCTGGATCTTTGTTCCACAGCAAATTTTCAGATAGTTCCAGAAGCTTGGGCTCAATATCATCATAAACGGGCAGACATCCAGCATTCACAATACCCATGTCCATTCCATTCTAAATATACACATGTACCATTAGGAGCCAGATAATAAATGAAAACTGAGGCTTCACCTAATATCACCGATTACTTTTTGTTAATTAGTGATTTTCTGATATTCTCAGAGGAAAATCATTTGGTCTAATTATGAAAAATATTCTATCAGTATATAGCCCATTTTGACTCGGAAACATTCTACTACTAGAATAAATGTAATTAATTGTGGCTGTGTTTAGCATATATACAATTAAAAGAATTGTGTTCAACAGGAGTTTTTCCCCTGTTATATAACTTTCAAAATGGTTCGTAAACAGCTTGTGAGCTGAAGATCTTTACTGATATATATGGCTCAAGTAATAATTAATAAAAATCTTCCAATTTGTTTTTAATTATTTTTGAAGTCTAACATTAAAATTCCAAAATTTCTTGACTACAGCTAGCTACCAAGAACCTTCTGAATACCTTGATTGCATGATAAAGGAACACACTATGCATGGCCTCTCGAACAGCATCCATTCCACGAAAGGAAAATGAGAAATTAGACACACCTCCACTAACTCTGGCCCCTGGTAAATTCTCCTAAAATAGGAATTCTCTTAAATTATTTAAAAGGTCAAGGTTATTTTGTTAATCAGCTATAAAATAATGAAAAGGAAAATTAATTATCAGATTTACTTAATTAAGCATAACACCTGGCAAAGCTGCTCATTTCAAATAACTTGTGAGCAACTTGGGCCAATATAAAATTATTGTTTGTTTGGAATTGCCTCCCGCCTCATTGAAATGCCCCCTCCTGAAAAAATTTTATTGACCAAAAGTAGGAAGATTTTTTTTTATTTAATCATTTTTTTTGGCCCATTACCTGTATCACATGCACCATACAAAACATTGAAATATAGTGTCAGATCTATGTAAAATTAGTTTTCAATTAAAAAAAAAAATTAATTTCCCTCCCTCCCTCCTGTGTCTGAAACCCTTCAGGCGGCAATTCCAAACAAACAAATTTTTAAGTATGGCCTTATACTCATATTTTAGTACAACCTTGATGTCTTTGGTTGCCATGATGAAATCTACTCCATATGTGTTGTGTTCTTCGATTCCTGTTGCTATGGTGAGGATATTTGGGTCAAATATTATGTCATTAGGGTTAAACTTCACTTTGTCCACAAGTATTCTGTAGGACCTCGCACAAATTTCGTACTTCCTTTTCCTGTCTGCTGCCTTTACAGTGGAAGAAAAATATTTTGTTTGATTTTTTTTTCTAAAATCACAAGTAAATGCAGGATTTTATTTTTTGATATTATACTTTTCATGGTACTCACTTGTCCTTGCTCATCAAATGCCATAATTACAACAGCACCACCATAAAGTTTGATCTTCCTGGCCTTTTCTATAAAGTCCTCCTCTCCTTCTTTCAAGCTAATACTGTTTACAATGCATTTTCCCTGAGTGCATTTCAGTCCTGCTTCTATCACAGCAAAGTTTGAGGAATCTATACAGAGGGGCACCTGTTAAGAAATAACACACACGAAATTATGCAATAAAATATTCAACAATTCTTCATATAGAAAATATGTTGTCCTTCCTGCAGATACATGTAAATCAAAATTATCAGGATACTGATCATTACATAATAATAGGTTTTCAGCAAACCTTTAAGATTTCTGGTTTTGATATTGAGCATTAAATGAATTTTATACTTTTGTTGAGCTTTTTGGATGTGAAGCAGAGAGATTGGAAAATTTGATGAATTGCACACCTTAAAGATTTTAGGTTCTGATATTGACCATTAAATGATTTTACACTTTTTTGATGGGTCACAAACCTTTGAGATTTCTGGTTCTGAAGCAATGAGATTGGTAAATTTGGACATGCATGCCACTCCATCTAACATCCCTTCATCCATGTTGATATCCAGGACTTGGGCTCCATTTTCTACCTGAGTTTTTGCAATACTTAAGGCTTCCTGTAAAGTAGTAACAGCTCTAGGTTAAGGTATCTCAAGATTACAAATATACATTTAGGATATATCTTATATTTTTAAACAAGTGTTACAAAAAATAAAGTTAATACACATAAGGGAATCAAAATGTCAATGGTACATCTTTATACAAATGTACTGTTTGTACAATGCAAAAGTTTTTAAAAAGCTAATCGAAATACAATCATGTTCAATTTATAATGTCTATGCATGAATAATCCTTGATAACATGAAGACATCTTTATCAGAAGCCTGGGATTTTTTTCTTACCTCGTACTCTCCATTTTTAATAAGTTTGGCAAACTTTCGAGATCCTGCCACATTACATCTCTCCCCAATATTCACAAAGTTAGTGTATGGCCCTATATATGTCGGCTCAAGACCTGAGGAACAAGAGAAAATTATTCTGAATACTTCATATGCAAAATATTACAATGAAATACATGTACCTCCTTCATTATTTAAAAAAAAATTGTATGTAGGCCTACAGGCTTAAAAGTATTTCGTATTCTGACTGAAAGTATTTTCTTTGTGTTTTGTATGAAATTGAATAGCCTACAAAATTTAATGTTACCTGAGAGCATCATGAAGTCTTTTCTAAGCTCCTGTGGTGGAATTCTTGGTTTGAACTGAGAAACCCCTTCTGCTATTGCTCTGAAAGAAAAATTAAATACTATGTACATGTATTCTATCAAAGGGAAAGAACTGCAACATACTAATGGATGATCAATGTGTACAAAACAACATGTATTTTAAAATGTTGGAGTACTCAATAGGAGAAATAATATGCCTTTAATTACTGTACATAAATCACATCCAAGTTAAATCACTTGTAATGCATATAGAAAAATTCAAACTATTAAACAATTAAGAACTCTGCAAAGAGTGAGAAACCACTGACATTCTAATTCACTTACCTAATGTGTTCGGGTGTGGTCCCACAACACCCACCTACAATGTTCAGCAGGCCAGCCTGGGCAAAACTCTGAAAAATACACAGCAAGACTCAAATAACAAAACTATATAACTACAATCAAACCTCATTATTTCTGATTGGATTGGTCAAGAAAAATAATTGAATTCAAGAGGATTAAAGATATTGGAGATAAAAAAAACTAAAAGTGGATTGGGCTTCATCCGACTTTCATATGTAAATCATAATCTAGATCATATTAATATAAGAATTACCGAAGATCAGCTGTATTAATATTTGTACAATATTTCTTTCCATGAATTTTTTTGACTTTGCATGCAAAGACTCTGCAAAAAATTTTGCACTCTGCAACCATTGTACACTGTTATTAGCCTTACTGAAAGTTGTTCACTCATGCTCTCTGGGGTTTCATCATAATCTCCAAATGTATTTGGTAATCCTGTAAAATGTAAAATATCATATAAGTTTTGTTTCTTGGAATTTCTTTTTCCACATCTCTGGAAAATTACAGCAGATTAGCAAAGAGTACTGAAAAATAATGATGTGAAATCAAACCTGCATTTGGATAGCATATTGTGTATGCTGTTGTATTTTTACTGACTGCCTCAATGAAAGGCCTCATCTCATTGGCACCTAACGCACAATTTAATCCAATACTGAAAACAGAAGAACAGTGTCATAGGAAATATCAACTGTAGAAATTGACAGACTACATTCAAGCAATTAAGCTCAAACATATTTGTCAAATCAACTAAATCAAAGATCATATTTAAAGGACTTTCCACTTATATATCATTTTTCAGCAAAATAAGTCATGGTTCCAAACAAGTAGATGATATATTTAATGTAATTTATTATTGTCAATAAGGTCATGAGTCCACAGCATATTTTCTTCAGTAGAGGACTGAATCTACATACCACATAGGATTTGCATGAGACACACTGATAATGAAAGCCTCTGTGGTCTGGCCTGATAGAGTTCTACCACTCTTGTCTACAATTGTTCCAGACACAAACACGGGACACTCAAAGTTCTCTTTCTGAAACAGTTCTTCAATGGCAAACAGTGCTGCCTTGGAATTTGCTGTGTCGAAAATTGTCTCCACCAGTAACACATCAGCCCCTCCTTCTATCAGTCCCTTGGCTTGTTCTGTGTATGCTTCAACCAGTTCATCAAAAGCTGACGAAGAAATGGTTTGAATAGGAATAAAATAAATAAGTCTTGCACAAATAAGATAAGTTTCACCTTTCTCCATTTTCGCTAGCCAAGGGTTTATGATCCGCTCCACTCCTCTTGAACACAGAGAGAAGAGAAGCAGATTTTAATCCCTATAATAAGGCTAGTGAAGATGACATTTCTCATCTTACTCCAAGATGATTGGATAACATGGATAAATTGAGAGCTCTGAGGTGAAAGTATTTGTCACTGATAAATTTAAAATGATAAAAGCCTAAGAAGAAAATTATTATAAGTTAATGTATCACTGACAAATTTTAATTTAAATGATAAAGCCTGAGAAGAAAATTATTATAAGTTAATGTAGCTATGGCGATTAATGAGATGGTCACTTACTGATGTTCCTATACTCTGGTTTCTCCACAGAGGGAGATATTGACAGTGTTCTGTTTGTTGGACCCATTGCACCAGCTACATATTTTGGAATGCCTGTGCAAACAAAAATTTCAACATTTTAAATGATTTACTGAAATAATTATGTGGGTAAACACATATACATAAAATATTTATTCATGGTTTAAGTCTCATATATATATATAGCATATAATTATAATGTGATTTTTTTCGTTGCATTTATTTTTTGTTATGAGGAGGGGTGGTTATGGTGTGTATCCCGACCTGTTTTATTTGAAACCTCTTCTGCTGCCTGCTTTGCAATTTTTGCAGCTTCAAAGTTTAATCTGTATGTCTGGAAAAAAGCAAAATATGGAGTTTGCAAAATAAAGGTTGTTAAAAACACAATTTTTCATTTCTTAATAATTAAATAATACCAAGTGTTCTGTTCCATAGTCAGCCTGAGCAATCCTGGTCCCACTAAATGTATTTGTTTCCACAAAATCTGCACCAGCTTCTAAATAATCCTAAAGAGGAAAAGAGTAAATAGTAAAAATGGTGGTGGTGGTGGGGGGGGGGGGGTAAATCTTTTAATTTATATTAAAGAATTAATATAAAGATATTTAAAGAATAAATAGTCAAGTCTAGAGTGATATAACACTGATCCAACAACATTTGAACAGGAACTTTATTTAAATGTAATAATTCTTTTTTTTTATTTTCTACATGGCAGATGCAGCTTAGAGTGTTTGTTATGTTGAACAACTGCAGTTTTCCTCCTATTGGTTACCTATAGGATTTTAAAACATTAACTTCATGTAATGCTTCTTACTATTATACAAGAAATGGTTACAAATAAATATAAACCTTATGAATATCCAATATAATTTTGGGCTGAGTTAGAACAAGTATATCATTATTCCCCTTAAGACTTTTAGGATGATCTTTGAACTCTTCTCCTCTGAAGTCTTCTTCCTCGAGGCGATGCATCTGAATCATCGTTCCCATACCACCATCAAATATCATGATCCGCTCCTTTAGAGTCTTCTCTATTTTTTCCATCACTTGAAAATAAATAATCAGTCAGCAAATAATTCTTTTACTAGCAACTCTGAAACTCTTGTTTGAATATGAACACATATGAAACACACATTAATCTAAAAACAGAAAGTATGACACCCTCAAGCACTTTACATTAAGATTTGCGTCGTCTGAAAAAAAGGGCGACAACTTTTTTGTTGTTAAACAAAGTACGGGAAAATATTATATTTGTATTTTTAAAATATACAAACCTGTATTCCCTACAGATTTGGAATCAGAAACCGTTGGAGGCATTGTGATATTTTCTTTAATTTATCAATCAAATCGTTTTGCAAGCTGCACGACGTGCTCTTTGTATCTGCACTGTTCACGGTCTCGCGACCAAATGATTCCCTTCGTGTGCGATTTCGTTTTATAACAGCGCGCACTGCTTCCGGTGTCGGGCGGATGTGACGTAATAGATTCGTGGAAGGTTTGTGCTGTTGTGTCAAAACAGAAAATATGACCATGACTATCTGTAAAAGTTAAGAAATTAAGTGAAAAGTTCGTGAGTTTTGGTAGTCGGTGTGACGGTCTTGTTTTGGGTAGGTAAAGGACAAACGAAATTTGGCTGATTTGTATACGTAAAATGAATTTTAAATAACATGGAATAACAGCATGAAGATACATCACTGTATATCACTATATGTACACAGGTTTTGTTTAAAAATCTCCCAAATGCTCTCATTCTTATTGCTGTTAAACGGCATTTCTATGTATAATCTCTGTATTTACCAGTTCATTAATATTCAGTCCAACGCCATCGTAAATTCATCAATATTCAGTCACATTTTTCTCCATGACCCAGTTTTTTTTCTTTCATATTGCACTTAACAGTGACTTAACTAGATTGTATGTGTGAGTTTCCATTATTGGAATAAATATAATGCTAAGAAAAAGAACACCTGTTCAAAATATCAGTAAAATAGACACAGATTATTGATCACAGGTCCCTGTCACATAAAAAAAAAATGACAGTTTTTCACACAGTATGATTCACATTTCTTGGTGGACACAACCATAAACATATCAAAACTTTATTTCTTTTGAGAAATGTCAATAATTTTAAAATTGTATACATGTACTTTAGGTGATATCTTAGAGCAAGATCAATGATAGCGAGAAGACGCCGTACCAACTCTGGATCTGATTCTAAACAACAAAGCGGAATATCCACACAAACAAGTCAGACAATTGTCTCAGAGATTCCAGTAGAAACAGAAATGTCTTGTAGAGATCGAACCAATGAGTTCCTTTCTGCAGCAAAATTATTACAATCAAGACAGGTATGATATATATAGTACATTTTATAAGCAAATTTCACAAATATTTAAGATGGATTATTTATATCTAGATTATGAGCTGACTTTCTTACTTCTTACTGTATCGAAAAAAAAAAAATAACACACACACACAGGGGGATGGAAGGGAGAATATCCGAAAATTTCATGTGCCTATCATCACAGTCATACTGTATTCCTCTCTTCAAGTTTCTTGAAACCAAAAGGCGATTAGCAGGGGATTTTAGCTTCATGTTTGAAATAAATTGTTAATTAGTAGTAACAAAACATGAATCCAACTCTGGGGTGCATTGAGCATGACACTCTCCCCCATTTGAGGGTTTCTTTTTGTTGTTTAAGAAAATGTGTATCGTAACATGATTTATTTATCCACTGCAGGGAAATGGAACACTGGCTCACAAGAGAAACCCTGCATTACGACAAAGGAGTGAATTTACTCAAATTGCAAAGTAATTTCAAATTATTTAAATGGTCACATTATTTCATTTCTTAAATTGCCAAAAATTGCATGTAAACATTGAAAGATGAAAATATTGCATATCATCCCAGTGAAGTAAAATTGGTTGAAATTTGTTTTAATTAAATATTTGATGCAATTAAGGCCAAAAAAAATTAATTAATAGTTTCTCAGGCCAAAAAATTCAAAATTCAATGCGGCAGGCAGACTTTTTTTTTTTTTTTTTGAAGCAGGTTTTACACCTTTTTTCAACCATTTGTTCAAAAAAATGATAATATCTACTGATTCTTAATGTTTGTTCTCTGAAATTAGTTATGACATGTTTTTAACTTTAAATAATGTTATTCCAAATATTTATTTAAAAGTTAATTCATAAAATACTGTAAATTTAGAAGAAATATCTTGTTTTTCTAATAAAAACGCCTATCTTATCATTTAGTAAAAGGGGAATAACTCGATTTTCTTTTTCAACTTGGAAAAATAGAAAATTGAGTTATTTCCCTTTTCAATACATCAATAAAATTGATCAATGCGGCCGTTTTTGAACTGATGCGGCGGTGCCTGAGAAACAATTGATTAATTTTTTTGGGCCTAAGAGAGTTTTTGTCTCTCCAAGTGATCAGATTACTTTGATCAAAAAAAGGATTTTGATTCATAAATTAAATATACATGAATATCTATAAGTATTTCATTCAACCATTGGATATTTTTCTCTTCAGAAAAATTGGCCGTGACTTGGCAAACACATTTGCAAAACTTGAAAAACTCACCATGTGTAAGTACCATATCAAAGTCAATTTTCATTTTTTTCTTCATCAAAGTGTTTTGTAAATCAACAATACGTTATCGTCAGTTATTCATGTGTGACTCACTTCGACTCTCTCTATAATCTGATTTGAGGGAGCTTATGGAGTCAAAACTGTGCTTTGCGATGATGATGATGACAGTCATAAAACAATGACTTATTTGTAATCTGTATTTTTAAAGTGGCTAAGAAGAAGTCCCTCTTTGATGACAAGCCGGTGGAGATCCAGGAGCTGACGTACATAATTAATCAGGACATACAGAGTCTGAACAAGCAGATAGCACAGCTACAACAGGTGGCCAAGTCACACCCCAACGCCAGGCACGTACAGAGTCACTCCAACTCCGTGGTTGTGTCCCTACAGGTCAGTAGAGGCTGTGTGACCTTGACCCAAAAAATGGACTTGTTACTATGCTACTTACTACTTTCACTTTCTGTTACAATTTATAGGGCATCTGCAGTTCATTTAAAGTTAAGCACAATTAAGAATCACGATCTGATTGGTTCAAACATGGTTAACACTGTCAATTTTAAAATACATGTACAGTGTACATGTATGAAATAGGTTAATGATAAGTAATGATCAGGGATTGTTTCTCTAATAGATATGTTTGCAAATTTTTAAAAACATGGCACAAAATTAATTTAATTAACATTATCTTCTTTTAACAGTCAAAACTTGCCACCATGTCAAATGATTTCAAAGAAGTCTTAGAAGTCAGAACAGAGGTATGTTTGCTGAAGAAATTAATTTTATTTATAGGTTTCAGGGTTTCAGATTGGCGTCGGCCATTGACCATTTGCCGATAAAAATGCAATATGGCAGGAAAAAATTAAATTTACCTGCCAACATGGCCTATAAGTTTGACATTGAACAGACAGAATGGCTGATTAACTTCTGGATGTAAAGGCCAGTCGTAAACATGGTACAGTTTAGATCTAATTGTTTTTACTATTTTCTGCAACTGCAGATTCAATCAGCCAATGTCATTTGGGTATATTAAATCTTGACAAAACCCATTGAATTGAATTAAAAAAAAAAAAATCCCATTCTGTTTCAATATATTGATATTGTTTAAAAGAAACAAAAAATTATTTTACACTTTATTGAAAGGAAAATTAATATACAGTCAATTCTCGAATTATCGCCATTCGATTCATCACCATTTTCGCTATACCGCCATGATTTGCCAAGAACGTTTTTCCTGCTATATAAAATTCTCTTTATAACGCCAAATTCGCATACCGCCATCCGCCACCCTGTTTTCACAACAAACGTCCATTTCTAAGTGTCAATTATCTCGATATACCGCCACAGGTGCATGTGGTCAGTGAAGCACGGCTAATTGGTTGACGCTATCCCTGTTGTAAAGCATGCAAAGCCAGGCAAGGTACATGCAATTAAATAATTAAATAAGAATTAAATAAACAATGATTTTAACATGAACTGTTATGATAATTTTGTTTTCTGTTTAATAAAAATCATTTAGTGACGGCTTTGCCACAAAGGCGGTCGTTGTTTAAGAACACAGATAACGATATTATTTTGATGATCTCTGCTTTAAACAATGCAAAATTTGCTTAAAAAATAATTATACGGTATAAATTGTGAACGTTTTATTAACAATGATACCTTAAACAATGAATATTCAAGAATTCATTTTAATTTATCGGCAATATATCACGACGATCGACCCAGCATTTTTTTTTCAATATCAGTCGTAAGATTTACATGCATCCACATGTGCTTGTCTTTATTTCATAACTGCACATTTTGTTTTAGCAAATTGTGCATAAAAAATTACTTGAAGTATTTTAAAACTTAGAAATATGTTTTAATATGTACATGTACATGTAATAATGAGAATAGAAACGCTAAATTGTATTTCTAAGAACGGTAACTCTACTTCTGGTTTCCTAAACGATGGGAAATTCAATTCATCGCCAAATTCGTTATACCGCCATGATTTCTAAATTACAAAAGGTGGCGGTTTATCGAGAATTAACTGTATATTTATGAATATTTTATGTAATTAAATGATTTTTTGTAAAAGTCTTACAGAAATCTGAGTAAGTTTAACTTTTCTATTGGCCTATAATTTTAGGAAGTTTTGGACAGAATGGCCTATAACTTTTCTGGTAAATATGCCAGATGTCTTATAGTTACTTATTTCAATCTGAAACCCTGAGGTTTTCTTTCCCTATGACTTACTAACTAATTGTTAATTTTGTCACATGAAAATTTATTGTTGACTTTGTCTATGATGGTTAAGAAATACCGGTATTTCTTTAAAGGTTTTTAGTTAATTTTTTGTACTAAATCCATAATGCTTATATTTAAAAATTTTTAAAAAATTGTTATTTTGTCAGAATTTAAGGCACCAGAAGACAAGGCGAGATCAGTTCTCCGAGTCCCCCGCCATGTCTAACACAACGTACAGCAATCACAGTAAGTTCTGAAGAAAAATGTATGTAATATATTTATTTGATTTTATTTTTTGAAAAATACAGTGAAACACACTGATAGCAAACACTTTTATGAATTGATGCATACAGTGAAGCAATTATCATATCTTGTGTCTATAAAATATATTATGAACCTAGTTTTTATAATGAACAAAAAAAATCGCCCACCCCTGGCACTTGGTTATAAGCATGATTTAATGTACAGCAATGCTTAAAATTCTTGTGAAAAAAAGAAGAATTTTTTTAAACATGCGATGGAAATACATAAAAACATTGCAATGTTTTTCAATTTGAGGGCCTTGCATACATTTTATGCACATGGTTTGTGCAGGAAATTGGTTTATTTGCAACAGGATAGTCATCAAGGGAAGTAAATCCAGGATTTCTGATGGAATCTCTTCTTATTATAGAACTTTGATTGTTACACAAGACATATATAAACTCATCATATTGTTTAATATACATACTTGTTTCGATTTGTACTTGTGTCTTTGACTATCCTTGTTTGATGAATACAAGTATGTAATATTTCAACACGCCTTAAAAAAGTCTAAGAGATTTAGAACTCAGGTTAATACTTTAATGTATATTGTGAATGTGAATTATTGAAATTTTCATCAGACTTCTTTTTCAGTATAAAGATTAAATTCTTTTCTCTGCACAGGTTCAGTATTGTTTCAAGATGAAATGAATTCCCAGGGCGCCACAGGAGGGGGTGACGTTGTCCTCAATATGGACGGAATGGACAAAAATAGATTTCAGCAGCAGATGCAGCTGATAGATCAACAGGTAGGTGAAATATATTTTTAAAAATTAATAAAAATGTGAAGCCATCTTTTAAAAAAATGTTTCTTTGCCCTTTCCTGATCAACTACCTAAATATTGCCTTGCTGAAAACTTTTTTTTTATGTCTAGGAAATGATTTTTTTTTAATTCCTAGATATTCTCAACCTGTCAACTTGTATGTTAAAATTTTCTAGTTAAAAAAAAATTCCCATGTACAATTCTATACAAAATTTTGCACATATTTTTGACATTGTGACAAAATCTTACAAAATTCTCCCAGTTTACCTGGAAAATATTCAAGTTACCTACCTGAATACAGTGTATTAATCTAAGAGAAATATTGCTGCTTTCTAAAAAAAAAAAAAAAAAAAAAAAAAAAAAAAAAAAAAAAAAAAATCCTTAATACATATATATGTATAAAGTGTTTCCTCTTTCTATCTGAAGAACAGCTAATAATATAAATTGTTTTTCTTGGTTTATTTAGGATGATTACATCCAGGATAGAGCAGACACCATGAAGAATATAGAGAGTACGATTGTAGAATTAGGAGGAATATTCACACAGCTAGCACATATGGTCAAAGAACAAGAAGAAATGGTGCACAGGTCAGTAGAACTTACCTTTGTAGTAAAATGTGCTCTGAATTCTTGTAAGCACAACTAGAATTTTTTAAAGCAAAAATCAAATATGTAGATTATAAATGTTGACTTTTGAAAATCTCTATTCTTTTAGAAAAGTGTAATGTTGTGTATGGAGTGATTCATTTTCAGTTTTAATATCTATATTTTGTATGTAGTGTCACACTTTATCTTTCAGAATTGATGCCAATACAGATGATGCAGTTATGAATGTAGAAGCAGCTCACAGTGAAATTCTGAAGTACTTTCAGTCAGTGACATCAAATCGATGGCTAATGATCAAGATATTTGCTGTTCTTATATTATTCTTCATCATATTTGTTGTATTTATGGCATAAACACCCCCTCCTTCCCCAACTCAAGTCAAGTATGATCCATGTCATCAAAATCAAATCAGAACTCAACATAAGTAATTTTTACCATTGGTATAAAAAATATATACCATTATTATCAATTTGCTGGTGCAATGAAATCAGAAAACAATGTCTCCTTTTTATTATTACATGCTTCATTGCTTACATCTTTTTTGGTATAGGGAAATGAAATTTTACATTGAGACAAAGATTGAATTTTCTTATTCATCATGTGTTGTAATTGTGAAAGAATGGTTGGTTGCTCTTCAAGTTATTTGACATAATTGGTCATTTATAAGTGAAAAACTGGACCAGAGCAAACACTTGAAAAAATACTTGAGATTTTTGTGAATTTTATGAACCACATTCTCATCCAAGTTATTTTACTTCATGTATCAATATTTGTTCCCAAATTTAATGATTCAAACAAAAAAAAGTCTTCATAGATATATTTATGGTGGAGAAATTGTTTTAAATTTCTAGCAACAGTAAAATTTGTGTTTTAATTTATCAAACTTTATTTTATGACAATATCAGCTCCACATTTATATACTGAATTATTTATGTTGTAGCCGTAATGAACTTTGTCAAAACCTCTGAATCTTATTTGAGGTTAAAAGTTGCTCTTCAGTATTGTTTTGATATTTGAAGCCTAAATTGAAAATAAGATTACACATCACAGTTCTGTAATGCTTCTTGAAAAAGAGTAAAATTTGAATTATATCAATATCAAAAATTCAGATCACATCCCTATATTACACTGTATTGTGTTACAGAGAAATGCAATGTGATGCATGTATATTTTCTCTTCAGAATTGCCTTCTTATTGTTTTTTTTTTATTATTATTATTATTATAAAAGCTTTACACACAATAATCTCAAATTATAATTGATGTAATATATTTTTAACTTCTTTGGGAGATTCAGAGATTACATAAAAATTCTTTACATATGAAAAGGACATGTTTTATTGTGATAGATATGAAAAGCATGTAAAGAATATTGAATGAAGTATATTTAATTGCAATGAAGTAAATTAATGTATATGGAATTTTAGCCCAAAAGATTTCACCATGAAGTACTAGTTGATTGTGTTACAACTGGAAAAAATTGCAAACATGAACATGTATGTGTACATGTATAATGTTTATCTGTTAAAGCTGGGAGTATTTAAGAGATGAACTGATTTTATATACAACATTCATTTGTTTGAAAAAAAGGGCAGTACATGTTATTGACATAAAACTGAAACACAAATGTATCAGACCAGGATTTTAAAAAGTCACTTGTTTTTATGTGAAAACTGAACCATTTTAGTTGGTTGACTTTGTTTTTATGGTAAATTGTTGAAAAGATAATGAATAAAAAAGAAGAAAACACTGTGAATGTACAAATTGATTATCTTATTTGTTATCCCCTCTATATTGAAACTAAACAACAGAATTTATCATATAAGTTTAAGCCTTGAAAAGATAATCCATTTTTATGTCACCTGTTTTGTGAGATGTCTGCATTATGCTAAGAATATATGTCCCCCAAAAGAGCACTGTTAGACCAATTTTGAATTTTTGATAAGGGATTTTGCTAATATGATCAATTTTCTCTAGATTTCTATACATGTAGCAGTCATGTTTATGTTGACACTAGCTGGAATAGGTGTTTACAAAGACATAGAAAAGAATAGAGAATGTGACTACAAGGATAATATTAGACTGGTGGTTCATACATTATTCTAGGAATTCTGATGATCAAGCCAAATCCAATTTACCCAATCTGATAACTAATAATAAAGAGGGATGTAGATCAAAGTCAAATGAGATTGGGAGGGTGAGGGTCATGAGTAAGGTCGAAGTCAAAGTGGGGGCGGGGGGTCATGAACACTCATGTGCCAATTATTAAAGATCAATGGTTTTTTCCTTATTAAACTACATAGTAAGTTGAAATTAAAAATTCAAGATCGTATTTGGATTTTAGCTACAAGTAAAGTCATGTTTCAAATATAAGACATCATTTTACCTGATTTGGAGAGAATTACAATATATTGTTTTATTTAAAACAATTCTTGACACTGTTTTTTTTTTGTTTTTTTTTTCAAAAAGTCAGAAAATGTGTTTTACTGTTTATTGAAATTTTTCAATTTGATTTTAAAAAATAAAAAATCATCTTCAATTTTGAAGAAAAAAAGTTCCCTCCCTTCTGTGTCTGAAACTCTCCAGGCAACAATACCAAACAATTTTTTTAATGATAGCCTAATCTATATGCATACATGGTATATTTTATTTCTTATTTATCTATGAATTGACATTGTATATAATGTCAGTTATAAACACAGTGTCATATGATGACATCTTTTGTTCATATGTTTTATATGTCTAAGGGGGCGGGCATACATGTACATATAAAACCAAATAGTAACATCAGTTATAATGCTCAAGCACTTTCTGTATGTTATAGTGGTGAAGTTCTGGTTATCTGCACTCTGTATATTCTATCAATATAAGAAAAATGGGAGGAGAGCACTTTTAATTAATAATTTCATACTGAATTGTTTTATTTGTGATCTATTTATTTATTTATTTATCTATTACGAAAGCCCATTGAGCTCATTTTTGTAGGTTAAAATGAATAAAGTTTTCGATATATAACGCGACACTTTTGCGAAAAAACGCGAAACTATCGCGAAGTAACGCCTTTCTTTAGCGTTATAACGCGAAGCTTTCGCGAACAAACGTGTAAGTTTTGCGTTATAGCGCTGTTTAACCGAGACATTTGCGCAAGTTTTAATTTCCATTTGATTTTATGATCTAATTTATTTGTTACAATTTCCTCTTACTAAATCTTTTTTCTGTCACATTTTGTGTTTCTCAATACTGTTCAAACAATTCAAAATCTATGCGCGTTTTCTAAAAGTGGAGCTAACAGTTTTGAATTTAGGGATGAATGTCGGTGTCTTTATTTTGCACTCTCTGTAGAATTTGATAGCAAAATAAGATCTCAGTTCTTAAGAATCAATGAAATTGAAAAAAAAATGAAGTACAGTGTAATGTTCTAAATTGTGTACCTTTACATGGGGACGTACATGTACTGTGAATGTTCATTTGTCTCCGAAAGACTCACTGTAGAAATATATATACAGCATCGTATTTTGAGGTTGCACCACATGGTCATACCACCAGTGTTGCTTACGAAACACTGAGTAATGACAATGAATTCAAAGTGTACAAACTCTCGAAAAATCAGTCTTAAGAATTTCTTGATTTCAACAAGTGAAAACAAGAAAATCTTTAAAGGAATGTATTCATTTTATAGATATTAATTAGTAGGGATTTTAAATAAAATGCAAAAATATGAAGCGGACTAATTTATCTTATTCTCGCGTCATTTCTCCTTTACATTTTCTGAGAAAAATTCCCTCTGTCATATGATAAATTCATAGAAATTCCCGTCTGCCTGTCATTCTAGGTCAAAGGTCTCTAAGTAACATTTTTATAATAGTATGTACACGCGTTTTTCGCGAAAGTTTCGCGTTATAACGGGATTTTTTTTTTTACCTACTAAAAAGAGCTCAATGCAGGGCATTAGAATTTTTTTTATTTATTTATTTTATATATTTTTTATTCAACAATCATAAATTCAGCTAACTATTAAATTATTCTTAGTGTAGTCATTGCGAAAAGGGCATTTTGATCCACGCCTTGATTTTGAAAGCGGAAGTAATTAGTCAATCGTACGACAGTCACGTGATTTGCTCACATGATCCGTAGAAACGAGGAAAAACTTCACAGTTCATGATGATGATCGGAAAAATGAAGCTTTTGGTTCTCTCTGTTGTAACTTTGCTTATATCTGTTGTGTCTGCTGCCATTCCATTTAAAGAATGTGGTAGGTACTGAAACCAAAATGGCAGTATAAATAAGCGAAATGTTCTATTATTACAATATCAGGGTCATTAACAACAATTATGAGGAATGTTTGGTTGTGGAAACAGCGAAAGAATATGTTCGGAACACACGGTTAGAAAATTACAATTAATGTTATTCGGATATAGGTAAAAATAAATCCTATGGCTACACATGGTTTTGGTCAGTCATTATTGTGAAATTGTGTAGATTTTTTCTGAAGTTAAAAATACTTTTTTTTTTAATTTTGCTTTGTGTGAATTCAGACGTTAGACCATAGTATTAGAAATTAAACATTTTGATTTTAAAAAATAATATTCTACAATAATTATTAGGTTATATGGTGGTAGATATGATGCATGATAAAGGCTGCATATGATCTGTGTATAGAGTTAAGGGTGGAAAAAAGAGGAAGGGACTTTGAAAGAAATTAAAAAAGGAGTGGACTACTGAAGCCCCACCACCCTTTTCTCTGTTGAGAAGTTGATTGCTCATTTTACTCAAAAGAGAATAACCCTCCATCTAACCCCACCCCACCCACCACCATGCACCAATACTTTAAAATTTTATCACTTAAAATTAATTGAAAACAATTACTCTCTTGCTTCAAACAAATTGTACAATTTGGCATGTCAGATTTCTTATCTTGATTTAATAGATGGCAAAACACATGTGAAGGGGGTTGGAGTTCTTGGATGCACTGTGGCACCATGCACATTAAAAAGGGGAACAAATGCTACAATTGAAGTGGACTTTGTTGCAGGTTAGTATCCTTTATTAGATTAGAACATATGAAATTTAAATGTATTTCCATAATACATTTAGTTTTTGTCAGAAAAATATTGGATACATTTCCATTGCCTGGATTCATGCATATATGCATGCATACATTTTTGAGCATTCATTTATAGACACATAACTACTAAACTAGACATCTATGTACAATGTATAGTACTAGTAGGTCAGTTTATAAGCTGTAAGTGATTGGATTTTTTAGACACTGCTGCCACACAACTCAAAGCTGTAGTTCATGGGATCATTGGAGGTATTCCCATTCCATTCACTCCCCCTAATACAAATGGGTGCGTGGATTCAGGAATCAATTGTCCAGTGGCCACTGGAAAAAGCTACAAGTATTCTAACAAAATTCCAGTTCTGACAAACTATCCTAAGGTATATTCTATAGTAATCTTTTTTTTGGCGGGGGGGGGGGTAAATGTAAAAAAACTTCACTATACCTATAAAATGCTGTTGTACTTGACTTCATGGATCAAAACTTTTAAAGGATGATTAAGTCAACTTTTTCAGACCTGCGCTTAAGTTTCTTATGTATTCTATTTTTAGATAAGGCTAGTTGTGAAGTATGAACTTGTAAACGAAAAGAGCCAGTCAATGTTTTGTGTTGAACTTCCTGCTCAGATCCAGTAAGAGACAGAAATCTGTGATGATGCATGCGTGAGCAAGCATAATACATATTAACTTTTTTTTTTATGGAAATCAGGTTGATGAATCTCTGTTAAACACAGCTGCTTGTTATACAAGTATATTTTAAAAAAAAAAATAAAAATGAACACTTTGATGCTATGTTTTAATGCTTATGCTCAATAATTTACAATATATTCAAGATTCACACTACTAAATGAATGTAAAAAGAATTTGGTATATTTATGATACTCATATGAAATGCTTTTATAAGTAAAATTTTGCTGAGTACATCATTTTAGTTTTGAGTTTTGCTAAGAAATATTTGCTTTATACAGTTGAATGTAATACATAATGAAAAAGTCTGAAAATATGTGGTGTATGGGTATTGCTTTTGAAATATTGAATAGACTTAAGTTATTTAAAAAGTCAAATTGTACAGTAAATGTCAATCATTTTGTTGTTTTGATTGTTTACTCACTCTTTGGAAGCATTTTTTTTATGCATGTTTAAGATCTGATTTTGGTTTTTGTTGGGGGGGGGTGTTTAAAGCAGTAAGGGGCCCTTGATCTATCAATATGTTTGAAATTTTTCTTGTTCAAAGTGTTTTTTGATCTGACATGCATTGGTATGACATTATTTCGCTATTTGGTGCAGATATATGTATGACTGTATGAGTGCTTTCTTTTTGTAACAAGGTTTATCCTGTAAAACATTTTCACAAGTGGCTAATTAGAGGTACTTCGTATATGTACGTGTACTTAACTTTGTGGAAAATAGTCAACCATTTGTTTTCATTACTTTATTAAGTCATCATTCATCATATTTACAAGCTTTCATCATAGTTACAAGCTTTAAACCAATGAAAATGGCTGTTTTACAATGATCATGTAAGAGAAGGAGAGATTGGTTGATGTGATTGTAACTTGAATTCAATCTCATCTTTATTTTCTGAATAAAAATTATCCACAAAGCTCTAACATTTCATTTAATATTTTGATGTATTTATTGAATTTTGAAAATGATAAGACAGTTTAGTGTTTGAAAAAACCGTATGTTGTGACAAAAACTGTGTAAAATGTACTGAAATAAATTTCCAGAATTTGTATGTTTTGTTTAAACAGATAAATTAAGAAATAAGTGACAGCATCTGCCAGGAATGCATTATAATATGGTCACCCGCCTGGCGCAGTGGTTAGAGCGTCTGCTGGAGAGTCGCGAAGTAAGGAGTTGATCCTTACTTCGCGGGTTCGAATCCCACTGTGGGACGTGGAAACCGGTCCTTCAGATGAGACCATATAAACCAAGGTCCCGTGTCGCAGTAAGTGCTGGCATGAAAAAGATCCCTCCCTGCTCAATGGCCTTCAGTGCCGAGAACAGGACGAAATTTGCAGCTCTTCACCGGCAAGTGGTTGGGTCTCCGTACGAAATAGCAAATTTATGGTTCTCCTCGGCAGGAAACTATTCCCCTCGGCGGCTTCGCCGCCTCGGGAAATAGTTTCCTCCCTCGGGGAACTATAAATTTGCTATTTCCCTCGTACCTATTCCATAACTGTATAATTTAGTTTATACTTTTTATCGTGTCTTATCTAACGTATCTTAGCAATACTTGAACTATTGGACTTTAAAAATGTTGAAAATTTCTAGAAATACTATACTAAGTAGCTCTCAGAAAAACCATAAGCACAGTTAAGTATGCTGAAGTGAATTTATTGTGAATGTGATAAAATGAGCAAACATGGATTCAGTCAATCTCAGTTTTTATGAGGAACAGTCATTTATCAATTTCCATTGGAAACACGAAACAAAATAAGTAACTGTTGTCGTCTGCCTTTAAATCCCACTGCACTGTAAGACGTATCTAAATTGAAAATAAAATATATTCATTAATTTTAAACGTTTGATATATTTTTTATTAACATGCGAAAGATACATGTGCGTGAGTATGTATTTATACAAACATATGCATATATTTGTGTATACATTGGTATATATAGTTATAATTGCGGAGTAGAAGTATATAAAGGTATTCTGCTTTATAAGTCTTTAGGATCACTGTCACACGTGGAATTAAGCAGATTAAAGCAAACTGGTTGATCATTATCATAAAAAGATATTTTAAATAAAAGAAATCCGTTATTCATAAATTATCCCACATTTCCAACTATCGTTGATGTCTCTGGCATATAGTACTAACTATATAGTGATTTTTTTTCATTTCCATTTCACGAGGCTTCCCATATCAATTTCAATATTCCCAGCCCACTGACGTCAAACATAAAGACAGCTGCACGAGATTAACTTGCATATTTACACGGCCTCCTTAGCTCCTGATATATCGTTTGGCGAAATTTAAATTCCGGTAGAATTATCAAGAAATCAACTCAACTGACTTTCAAAGAGTTATCAAAGAGAAAACAAATAGAAATGGAAATATTCACTTTTTTATTCAATAATAAGAAACCAAGGACTACAAGCCCCACCCAGCATATCATTACTGCAATATGCCAGACACAGTGAGAAAACACGTAGTTCCATAATTATGAGGGATACATATAAATGTATTTAGCTTTATCTGTAGTCCCATCTTGAATAAAGATCATTTGAACTGTAAATTAAGTTAAATGTGCATGGATCTGTGATTAATGAAACATTTACACTTTATACGATTTTGTTTTGCTCCAACATAAATCATCCATGATAAATGTTTGGGTTTTTTCCCTGCTTTGGTCCGATAAGATTGAATTGTAGGTTTTTTTTTTCCTTCAAGAAAATAAAAGTTCAAATGATTTCATTAAATTTACTAGGTGGAGGTAAATGCAAAATTTACAACACGATGCAAATTTTGTCTTTACAAGCCCCATTACTAAATCTTAAATTTACAACATACTAGTTATACAGTTCATTATGGGTTTTTTATTAAAATACTCCCTGCAATGTACTCACATTTGGGTAGGTTTTCAGAACATTGAACACTCCACTGTAGGTGTATTGGTCGCCGTTTTTGATCGGACAGGTGATATTGCTGGATCTGCATCCGTTTGAATTAGGCATGTTAAATTTGACTGGCACTCCCGCAAGAATTCCATAGATTTCAGCTGTAAGCCCAACAGAGCTTTTGACTACAAATGGAAGATGTACATGTACAAAGGTATGAAACTCCAGAAATATTTCGAAAAGTTTTTAGTACCATTCATATTTTTTATTTAAATTGGTTAATTCTTTTTAAATTCCTGAATTTAGTGGAATTCACTGTTGACTATCCAAAGGCTGCATGGCCTAAGTTTCATAAGATCAAGTGAGAGACAATTTGGGCAAAATTAACGTTAGACTCATGTTGGCAGACAGATTGCAAATTAGTAAACATTACCAAGCAACAGCAACAAGTCTACCAAAAACTTGATGGATGAAACAACGTTCTTATTCCATAGTTTACCTTTGCATTGGAATAATATAATAACAATCAAACTATATTATATACCATTTTGTAAGATGACACGATTCTGGTTCATCAAACCCATTTCTTTCGTCTTTGACAGAAAAAATAGATCTATGATCTTGGAATACTAAAATCTTGCTTACATTTTTTCAATGACTTAATATAAATTTGTAAAATTAACTATATAATACATACAAACCTGATAAAAATGTTACAGACACTGTGACGTTCATTCCATGGTAGAATTTACAGGGTTGTTCCTTACAAGGTGTGATATCAACTGTTTTTATGTCTGGTGATCCATCTGTAAATTATTTTGAATTTAAATTGAAATATTAACTGGTATTTGGATATACCATAGTATATCAATATATATATTCTGTTCGATTTCCCCTGTGTTATCAACTTATATGTAAATTTCAAAAACGTGCATTCAATTAATATACAAGTTCAACTGATTTTAACACTCTCACAAATTAATCCAGCTTTAAAGATCTCTTTTTATACCCAAACCAATTCCTTCTTAATCGCACATTTCTTCCTTCACTCTCTTTATACAATCTCAATACAAGTATATTGAAGTGATGTTACGTACCTTTGTTCTTCTATTGAATCTTACATTCTCGTTGCTTACACAATCAATATCGTAGGGGAAATCATATTCCTGTCTGACTGGTATACATGTATATACCAGTACGCATATCATTACTTACCACATTTTTTGAAGTTGATCGGTTCACAAAAACAGGTGGCAATAACACCCACCACTACCAGAGCGCAGGCGAGCGAGAGGGACATTGTTTCTTTTGTCTCCGACGTCCTCTTCTTCTGTGAATATTGTTACGAACTCTCAGAGGGGTTTGTTTATATTCGGGTAGAATCACGTGGAATTATAGTGAGAGAATCCTTATTCGACCTCTGTTGCATGAATGGCATTTAAATTTTAAGAGTTTTCCGGAGCAGTTTTTATCAAAATATGGAATTTTGCGCAATTTATTGCAACATGCATGGGCCACCTTAATTTTACGCAACAGGAGATAGATCATAGATCGACATAAGATCATGAAACAGTATTTATGTTGTTAATATTTTAGTACAATTACTCAACCATGTTCCTTATTTCGACTCGAAATGTTTAAGGTGCATTGACCCACTTTGAGAGCTCGGGTTATCAGTCAATTTTATCATTTGATTGATAAGTGGGATGATTTTGGAACAATGGTATCTTCTTTTGGAACTTTATCGACTTTCCCAAAATAAGATGGTCAACATCCTATCCTATTACCGTATTACGATATCTTAAATATCTTAGGTGGAACTTCTGAATCATTTCGTTGATTTAATCAGAGACATAAATAATTTATTCTGTGGTTTAATTTGTCCCATTTTGGTATATGACTGAACACTTTTGCTGTAAATTGCAACAATAATCTTTGTTCCCATCGAAATAAACAAGGGTAAGCTAGGTTAGAATTTCCTAAACTTCGTATCCTCTTTTTCATTTTTTAAAGGTCTTTGACTATGACGAAGGACCATTTTAAATATCAGTTGCTAGCAAATCCCTTTGCTCAAAATTAACAGCATTTCACATCACTTCATACACCTGTCGGTATTTTTCTTGATTCCTCCGAGAATACACAATGACCTTGGTAAAATTTCATTGCCTGAGTACCGCGCTCCTAATAATGGAGTGAAAGGGGATAAATTAAGCTTGTATGTGCGTGTTTATGTGTGGATGGGCTAGATTGTCCTTCTGTGCGTAACGGAAATGACGTAATTTTCATCATGCTGCTTTGATTTTAGATATGCCTGTTCCGTTTTGCGGTGTTCTTGTTTTGCATTGTTTTGCATTGTTTTGCATTTATCCCTATCCCTGACAAATCAGGAACACACTACTCAATAAATGTAAATCAATTCCTCACCAAACCCAGGACTCAGAATCATGACTTTCTTACAGTGTTATATATATTTACAAGAGAATACTTTTCAGTTGCTTTTTTTTATTTTTAAGCACAAAAAACGTATAATGATGGGATGAAAATAAATTATTTATGATATATTTACAATGCGGGAATAGAAAGTGTCCGTTATCTCGAACTTTGACCCTCTGAATGGTCGAATTGCTGGTGTTTACTGGATGATCCAGAATTCTAATCCACAATCTGGATTGGCCACACAAAACACACAAGATCTTTGCCATTGTCATCTTGGATTTCCAGTTTGGCGACCAGCGAGACCTGAGCAAAAACAATTCAGTGAAAAAATAAAGTAAAAGAATCTTTGCTAGATTTATCTGCCAAAAATGTAGCCTCTTTTTTTTATTTAGTCATCTGACAATCTACACGAGGAGGTAACGAATTGCAATACAAAATTGCCCTTTTAGAATAATTTATAGTAAGTTTTCCTCATTTCTGAAAAAAAGGTTTGCGAAAGGGCAACTTACCTTAGGATACGATGGAAGAACCATTAGGAAGTTTGAATAGACGATTTTATTGTTTGAAATTATTGGACCGGAAGTGATTCCATTTGGAAGAGGAAATGGCACAGGAATCCCACCGATAATTCCATGGAGTACAGATGAGTATTTTGTAGAATTTACCTCTGAATTAATAAATAAAAATTATTGAGATTGAACGGTCTGCAATAATTCCAGGAATTGTGACCCAAAGAAAAGTGAAATTGCCACTTACTAGGCGTGAATTCTACTTTCATTGTAGCATTATCTCCCTTCTTCAGTTGACATGGTTCTGACGGACACGGTGTCATGTCTACTTGGTTTACTGTTCCAGTAACAGAACCTACAATATTGAACACAAAATTCTGATTAAGTATGTTTTCAATCAGTTAGCAGAAATAATAAGTTACTATTAGAGCACGTTACCGCGTACAGTGTAATAACTTTTTTGAAAATCAGTTTAATATCTTACATATAGTTAGTTATTGAACAATAAGAGTAAAAAGTGTACTTTTGCTGACACAAAACTTTATATTTTATGTTCAAAGTGTTGTTCAAATTCACTACTTAAGTCAACTCACCACAATCTTTGAAAGTGATGACGTCAGCTGTAGCAAAAGCCACCGCAACAACTAAAATCACTAATCTGGAAACTTGGTCCATTCTTATAGGGATTTACAACTATATTGATTTTTAACCGTCACAGTATTTTATAGCAGTGAATGATCATACTGATATTTATTGAAAACTTACTTTATATATAAGTGTATTGTATTAGATTTTGACCTCACAAGTGATCGTTCGATTTCTCCCGATTCAGGCGATATGGTGAGAGAAGAGGTCAAAGTAACACGCGACACTCTGCAAGTTATTGGTCAGTTTGACACATCAAAGTACTGCATAACAAGGACTAAATAAAATCAAAGTGACTCGTAAATGTAAACAGTACATCTGCTTTGAAGTTTATTTATTATCCTAAATGTAGATGTCATCTTAAAATATCGCTGATACAATGTAGAAAACTATAATTTCAATTAATTTTTGAGGTTTTATTATTTTCATACAAACATTCAGTTCAGTAAAAAATATATAAATATTAAATATTTTTATACACAATAAAATTGGATCGTATATATTACATGTATATATCGATCACGGGGAATTTGGCCATCCTTACTTATCCGTAAACTGCTAGCAAAAGAATGCCATTCTTATACTTGAACATAATCGTATTTTCTTAAACTATATGCTTCAGTTAAGTTTAAATGAATATAGAAATATATACACTTTCATACAAACATAATAAAACGTTCTTGTTTATAACAAAAGTGTATTCAGTTTTATTTAATATAAAATCTTTGCACATTTATTAAAATCGCAAGTAATTGATATTTCTAAAGATCTTCAATTGTAGAATTGCAATTGCTTGAATTTTTAGACATTTTAAAGGAACTTTTTTCCCCTCCAATTTATTAGGTCACCTGTGTTACTTAGTTGACCTATTGATATCTGTTTTTGTCCGTCATCGTTCATTTTGATTTGTGCCTTAACATATGAACTTTTTCAGCTTCTTCTCTTGAACTACTTAACCGATCTCAACCAAAAACCTGTGAATTCATGGCCCCTTTGGTGCCCGAGGGAAATGACTAAAACTACATGTATCCATATAAATGCGACCTCTAAAAATCTTTTTACTCCTGGACACCAAGCAATTATACTGTTATATATCACTGCTGGTAAAGTGCAAATCGAGAAAATCTTGGTTTCGGACACTAGCTACTACTTTGGTTTACATCAGTGAGGCAGTTTATGTCAACTAAACGATCAGAAATGAAATAACGTTTCATTAAGACGCAATTATTAATGTTGAGTATGGTTTTATGCATTAGAATTGTTTTTTGGTTGAATACATTTAAGGAGCAATCCTGTAACTGCCTTAGATTACATCCGCTTAATGTATTTTACTGGATCTATTCATATTTGCTTTTTACGTGTTAAAGAAGATTTACACTACATTTATTTGTGTTAAAGTTGATATGAGTATATACTGCATGAATCATTTATGATTCCCCATGTCTTAAATGCTTTACAAGATTAAAAATTTTGATGCAATACAAAGTTTTCTGATAACAGCGCGAGTATGGCTGCTGTATGTGCGACTCTTGGCACCTGTAATTGCTACGTCTGGCTTCTGTTCTGTTTCATGAGGTGCGACGTTTTACTGCTGTATCATAAATGTATTGTTTTCCGTGAAATACATTTAGATTTTAATATTAACACATCATCAGAGAGTGCAACGTCTTTGAATAAACCCCAAAAACATATTTCTCCAAGTCGAGGATTGGTTGCTTCTATCGAATATTAAAAATGTATTGCATATACACATGTAACCCCCCCCCCCCCCCATATAATTTGTTCCATAATGTGAAAAAAAAAATAAAGGATTTAAAAATGCAAAATTCACTCTGGTTAGTTTATATTACATATCATTCTTAAAAATCGTGGACTTGATTCACTAAAATGTGTCACTAGAGTAAATGTTCATTAAGGTTCTATCCCAAAGTTCATTTTAAATAATTCCATATTCATGTTGTAAGTCATCTTTAATTGACTATCTAGAACTTTAAGAATTACAAACTTTCTATGCTCGCAGAAGAAACGAAAAAGACCTTGGACCCATCCCCCCAACCCACCCCGAAGGAAAAAAGATTGACCTCTCTTTAATGAGATTTACATGTATTTGAAGGGAATAGACGTTGATGCATGTGAGTGTGTTTAAATTTTTTATCCCTTCCCTGAATAGTTTTTTTCAACCCTTGACTTGGAAAGATGACATGGACAGGTACTAAGAATTTCCTATAATTAACTTGTAACTCCTATAATTAACTTTTAATATCTCAACAAAATATTCTCATATTTGAATAACATGAAGACACCTGTCTACTTTTTTAAACATGCAGACCCGTCACATTTTTTATCAATGTACAACGTATATATAGGAAGGATGAGAGTCGCAAGCGATTGACAAGCCAACAAAGAAAATGTTAAATCTCGGAAGATCAAAGCTGCAGAACTGTAGTGTTAACTTATGGTTTCATGTTTTCATCTTTGACTATAAAGACAAATATAAAACCATAACGCTACCGTTCTGCAGCTAGGAAGAACAGTCCTATTTCTTCGCTTTCTTTGCTAGCAAAGGGTTTCTGATACGTTACTTTCCTCATAAACTGCAAATAGTAGCGTATTAGAAACCCTTGGTCAGCGAAGATGACAACGGCTTGATTTGCCAACCTTACGGCGAGCTGCGGGACTATAGCTCTCCGAAGACGGGAGAGCTGCAGTGTGACCAACTCGAAAAAATAGTATTTTTATTGTGCATAAAGTGCGCTGCTTCTCGGTTTCAAACTGTCATAATCTCAAAATATTTCTAAATGGGTGTATCAAATGAATTCTTTTGCAATTTTCACTTACTATTTCAACAACAAATAACTGTTATAAATATCCCTCCATGAAATGAGACCATCCAATTTCGCATTTTACTGTCATTTTTAAGATGACAAGATACAAATCCTTTCGATTGAAACACGCTTCGCGAAGAAGTCTAGAGGTCATGATATTTTTTTTTTTAGTTTTTGTGCAAATGTGTGAATTTGAAGGAATTAATTCAGTACCAATCGCAGTTTTTGTGCGCATTTTTTAACAGATTTTTGTTTGGGTGGCACTGTAGAGTTTCAGTCGTCTATCTTATTTTTTTCTTATACCAGTAAGTTACAGAAATGCAGGTACCTTACGGTTACAAAAAAGATTTTTTTTGGGGGGGGGGGGCATGTATACATAAAAAATATAAACATGAATCAAAACTAAAGCAAAAGACTATTTTCAGGAAATAAAGTTCACCACAACTGGCCTACTACGTGCCTGAGATGTAATAGGATAAAAGTAGACTACACGCAACACAATTCTAAGGATGCTAACCTCGTGCTTTGAATAATTATAAATTGCAAGGATAAATATTACCATTATGCATTCGTTTATTGCTTTAAAAAGTTTGATCGCTTGATCACGACATTCTTATATGTATACCTGGTGCAGTTTTAAATTATGTGCTGTAATCGTCTTGCTCATCTATACCATATCACTCTATTTAAAAAGTTTTAAACAAAAGAATATAACCAAAAACACAATATCCGTAAGAAGAATTGATGGAACATTTTGTATTGCTTCAAGAAAAGATCAAGAATGATTATAAACTACAAAAACTAGCATTCTTTTCATGCAAGTTTGAATAATTTCATATTATTCAAGTTAAGTAACATAAGCCAATAGTCTCAGAGACGTAAACCAGTCGTCGCATTTACACAAATCAAAAGTCGCCAGTGTCAAAATTTTACAGAAACCAGTTGTAGCACCTACATAATGAATTTGCTTGTTATTAGCGAATTCCATGGAAATAATTCATTAAAAGCACATTTTTAGTGTTCAGGGCATTAAATAACGTTGAATTAAAGTTAAATTTATCCACTTAGCTGTCCAATTAGTTCTGTAGATTCGAATGCGAGTACGTGAAAAACACTATGTAAACAGCCATTTACATGTAATTTTTCGATATTGAACCCTCTTCGGGTATAAAAGCAATCCAACTGCTTAACTATTTAATAAATTTGCTTTCTATAAAGTGATTTTTATTGTGTTATATAAAAAAATATGCATTTAACTAGATAATTCACAGGTGCCAATAGTAGCTGGTGTCCGAAACCAAGATTTTCTCGATTCGCACTTTACCAGCAGTGTATATGTAAAATGATTGTAATAAGTATTTTATAAAAGCCCTCTAAGTTGTAAAATTTATGGTCCCTGGGTCATGGGTTCTGAATTCTTAATTTGGGATTCTATTGACAATACATATATGTATAGTAAAAATTCATAAATTCAGCACATGGTTATGATGTGCAAGGTTGCCTCTTAAAAATTGTGAAATGTATGGCCCAGTCCCTGGAATCAGGGATTCTGCTGTTATGGAGGCTCTATTACTTATTATTGAAAATGCGTTTTCCTATGGTCATGGATGAACAAATGAAGTATTTATAACGATACGCAACGGCGCTTCTTCCAAAAACTGTGTGAATGTCATGGTTTCCGAATCGGAGGGGGGGGGCTTCTTGATGGGACTCTTATTGGTCATAATGAAAAAATACATAAATTCTTAAAATAATCTTCCTCTCTGACCTTAATTCATATTCTACATACAAACGTATTGCATGGCTATGATAACTTGCTAGGGGGTCTTTCCAAAATTGCGAAATTCAGAGCCATTGAGTCCGAGTTTCAGGTGTTAGGGTAGGGCTCTATTAATTACATTGTATAAATGTATCAATTCTTTGAGAATCACTTTCTCTGCTCCTGGTTATAAAGCAAACAAACTAAGTGTGCACGATTATGACGAACAACAGTACTTTTTCCAAAACTTGCATTTCATGACCCTGGAGATCTAATGTTAGTACAGGCTCTGTAGAGTACATACTAGTTAAATATTCATTAATCGTAAAGAATATCAAGGTTTCAGATGTTCCAAACTGAGGAGAAAAAGAACGGATTGTTTCTAAAACAACGAAAAAGGCATCTTTTCCACCTAAGGTAATGGAAACAAGTTGAATAATTATGTATAATGCAAATAAATGTCTGCTTTCTTCCTCCTCTGGTTTCCTTTTGGCGTAATGAACTACATATAGTAGTAACAAAAGGGGGAATAACCCTGTTTTTCTTCCTTGCTAAAGATTACCAGTTTGTATCCATATAAATTAATAACACAATTCTTCTTAGAAAAAAAAACATAATAATTTTATTATCAAGTTATAAATCACAATACTCAAAAACGCATTTTTATCTGTATTCTTTATATTGGTTTATCCGACTATCATCGCAGGAACGACAAAGCACACAAAATCCTTTCCTGAAGCGTCTTGAATTTCCCATTTTACAAGGAGTGATATCTGTTTATTAAAAAAAGTATCTCATTAAAAAGAAGTATATTTGAACAGTCATTGATTTTTATTTTCCTTATTAAAATAAAATTTCGTTTATTCGTCCTCGAGGCATAGGGGTTATCTAGTAAGAGCGTTTTTCTAGCGTCGCACAGTAAGAAGTTGATCCTTACGTCGCGGGACGTGGAGACCTGTCTTTCGGATGAGACCGTATAACCAAGGCCCCGTGTCATAGTAGGTGCGCGCTGGCACGAGAAAAAAGCTTCCTCACAGCTCAATGGAAAGGAGTGTCGAATATACAGTAGTAATAAATTTGTAGCACTCCATCACCAAAAGATGGCTTCTTGATATGAGTGAAAAATTCTCCAAAGGGACGTTTAACAAACAAACAAACAAACAAACAAAAGCTAAATTAAGTGTTATGTTTATTCCTTCGTTAAAAATTCTCAATCTGGTTCTATTTTCTCTGTTCTATTCTAAATATCGATAGAGGGTGCTTACTCCTCCATGACACCTGATCCATACTCTGATTTTTTTTAGAGGTCCGTGTTTGCTCTACTCACAAACTGAACGGACGTTTGGGGTTGATGACTGTTCGTTATCTTCATACTTCCTTACTATTTTTAGAATCATGTAATATCTGGTATGTGATTGGCGGCTTTTTATAAAAAAAAAATTGTATTAAAAAGTATTGATTACCTTAGGATAAGCTGGTTCGACAAAGATGGAGTTTGTGTAGGTAACTTTTTGGTTTGGTTGGACGGGGACAGGGGGGTTGACTGCCCCATTAGAGGTTGGAAATGGGACAGGTACCCCTCCAATTATTCCATGGACAACTGTCTTGAAAGTGGCCGAATTGGCACCTGAAGAAAAAAGTAAAAGTAATTTCAAAAATTAAATTTATGCCCAGTTCTCCTAACGCACGCATCAAATATAACTTTGAATTGACAATGAAATAAACTTTATTCAAAACTTTATATCCACATAATAATATTCAAGGAGATAAAAAATGGAAGATAAAAAATCTTCCGTTTTTAGTTTAAATTGGTTTTTATTTTCTAGATTTTATATCAAAAGTGTATGCATAAACATTCCAAGGTCGTAACCAAGTTTCTGGAAAGGGTGGGTAGGGAGTTGTAATTGTTCCTCAGAGCACCCTGCCTCTATCCGACGGCCTTGGGTACTTACTCGGCGTAAAGTCGAGGGATATTGTGACGTTGGAGTTTTTCTTCAGTTGACAAGGTTCTGACGGACATGGCTTAACGTCAACGCTTTCTATCTTCCCCGAGACGGAACCTGTAAGTAGTTGTTAGAAACATGATTTATTTAAACTTTATTTTGTTCATATAAAGCAAATATATTTTTTGATTCTAGCAATCATAAAAAATCACAACTTCCCCACTCCTGGAAATCGAAATTCGGGTGCCTCACTTGGAAATAAATGATATATCCCTTCAATATAAATATATTTTTTCAATTTTAATTAATTAATTATTTGAGGAACAAAATTCAAACATTGAAAGCAAATTGCATTGCAAAGTCCAAAATTGAAAGAAACGATTTCAGTTTAGAATAAAAGAAATTGCACCTACCACAGTCCTTGAATTTCACATTATCAGCGAGGGAAAATGATAGAATACCAAGAATAATGCACGTCTTTATCATTGTGTTTTACTAGATTATAAACAAATATAGGTTTCTTAAAACTTGTGTAGAAACGTGGTTTGCATGTATTCACATTTGAAGGTTACATTGTGAATGTTCTATCTTCCATCAAAAGGCCAGAGAAGGGGAGTTCAGGTTAATTAATTGAAATGTTTCTTAGATTTCTTCATTTTTCTTTCATTGAAAGTTGTAAAATTCCAGATTTTAATTTCATAAAAGTGTATAATCTGAGAAAAGGCCTTGAACTTCGTTATTATAAAATTCAAAGTTTTCGTCAACTACCTGTACAACCTACACACTGTATATTAGTATAGCCCAAACTTGACCCTTTGGATCTATTGTGGTTCGATTTCGCTCGAAGTTCAATTGTCGCACGACGAATTGGAGTAAAGTAACGAGAACGTGAATTATCAAGTTAACTTATCCATGATAACACGTACCATGATTATATATAAATATTTGATATATATCTGTGACCCATATTAAGGTGACATAGAGAAGGGGGCACATATAATGACACCAATCCCAAATTCTCGGGCCTTTCTGACTAGAGTTGTTTTTCCGACCTATGACGGAAAGACCCGAGATTATGCGACTGATAATGACACAGCCAGAAAGAGCATCTTGACGTGCCCACTGTTGGCAAAATAAATAGATAAAAATATATGATTGTTATACATGGGCAATCATATTGTTGGTTATCATACAAAAATATTTACATAATATGAATAACATATCCGGGAAAGTAAAAAATTGCCACATTCAGCGTTTTACCTCGATTAAATAGGATTCCAGTAGCCTTTCTTGTCTGGGTTACTCGGTTAGCGATGTTCGAGTAAATATATGAAAATTATTATGTTTTAAAAAAGAGTCCAAAAACTTAATTTAATTGACCAAATTTTATCGATGGTAACTTTCTAACTGCAAAGATTTCTCTGAATCTTTGAGAATCAGTTATTCATAGCAAAAAGTAAAAGGATAAGCACAAGTCTGATGGTCCCCCATGGAGTGTCGCTAACTGATTAAAAAAGTTGAAAGGATCCGAATTTATAGGACAGCTATTGACATGTAAGTTACAGGTACGTAGCATCGATTTTGAAAGGGGGGGGGCAGCCACAGGAAATTTTTTTTTTACTTACCTAAAAAAGTTGACAAGCAAAAAAAAAAAAAAATAAATAAAAAATAAAAAATTTAAAAAAAAAGGAAAATTGCCCAAAGTTGAAAATCCTATTTCAATATCCAATTTTTCAGCTTACAACACTATATTTCCCTCATATTACTTTACTTTACTATAAACTGACCCCCCCCCCCCCCCCCCCCCCCGTTGCTACGTCCCTGAGTTAAGTCACTAAATATGACTCATGATTTAGAAAGAAACTCAAGAATTACAGTGGAATAATTTATTGGACAAGTGTACCTCATTTAATGCACACAATTATCAAGTAACGTTCTAAACACCAGTAGTCCAGTACATATTCTCGAGGAAAAAAGGTCACGAAAATCACAAATATTTCTCATGTATGATTAAATGTTAATTTACAGCAATGTGCATCTCTTATCAATATTACTTAATTAAAAATGCACTATAAACCCTTTGTTTTATTATTATTCAAAGAAAAATATACATTCCATAGGAATCCATTGAAAAATATTCATATTATGTCACATCTATATATAAATGAATAAAGAAATTGAAAAACTGTGATTAGATTCGGAATAAGTCAAAATGAGATGAGATGATCCGTTTACAAATACTTTTTACAATATATAAAACAACATTAAAAGATACGCCAAGAACACTATCTGAAGGGAAAATACAGTATACATGTATTGAGAAAATAATGTAAGCTTAAGGTACTCCGGATCCGATCCTCATGTTCTGTAAACCCACAAAAATGTATCTTAATTCTTTAAATAATTCTGGTAATAAAATTAGAAAATTAATATGCAAAACCTTAACTGAATACCTTTGATCATCTAAATGATTTTTCCTTCTTCTTACAACTATATTTCATCTGAAATTCCGTCTTAACTTTTAAAAACGTTTCTTCATTCAACCTATTGATAAGCTATGTAGTTCAACCCTGCTGTCAGAGAAACAACTATTTATCATCATCGATTTATCAAATTAAAAGTTTATGTTGAATCCACAGATTTCTTTCTTCAAAATTGTACAATTACCATACTTATAAATTATTTACATAACAAGAGGCCCATCGGCCTTATAGGTCACCTGAGTAACATGTAACAACTTTCCAGCAAATGAATTTGGTTCGTGTTTTAAACCAAAAGCCATAAAATTCACAATTTTTAAAGAGGCAACATTGTTTATCATAATTATACCCTAAGCATGCTTACTTTGGTTACTTAATACTTATTGGTTACTTAATACTCTGAGGTAGATCAGGCGCCAGCGGGGCAGGGACCATAAAATATACATTTTTTGTTTCTTTTCACCCACAGATGCTTTGAGCCAAAATTAGTTGAGCAATTGCAGAGAAGTAGCTGAAAATGTTCAAATATTAACGTTCCACGGACCTCGCACGACAACGAACGAAAATACATACAATATGTCACCTAAGTTTACTCAGGTGACCTAAAATGTACAAATTCTCTCTATCACTTGAACTATTATCTAAGGGGTAAAGGTCAGTAGAAAGAAGACATTCACTTATGATATTTTTTTTAAAAATTGGTACACTATTCATGGCTTTTAAATCTCTGTAGAAATCGTTGCCAGGGTTGTTGGACAAGAGGAGTATAGGCCAAATAAATGAAAGGATTTGCAGCATGGTGTAATATGGAAGCAATTCCAATTGTCATGCCCAAAATCTTAGAAATCAAGACACTCCTTGTGAAAGCCATTACCAAAGGATTAACAATCTTCAAAAGGTTATAAATCAGAAAGATTGCAAGAATATACACCACAACAGTATTCATTGTTTTTACTTCTTTTTTGAGAGCTCTAGATTGTCTCACTTTGACAACTTTGATAATGTGCATTACAATAATGAAGAGAGAGGGTAGAATAGTTACGAAAACTTGACCTGGGAGTTGTCCTAATACGCCATCAGAATCAAAGGACATGTACATCATGCTATATGCAACAACCAGACCATAGCTAAAACTTACAAGCATTGCGATTGGACAAAATATTATGATTTTTTGATTGGTCAGATATGACATGCTTTTAATGGGATAGACTAATAGAAGAAACTTAACGATGGCAATGAGAAGAACGTTAAGAATAGCATTCATCTCTATAGATATCATTAACGCAATGATCATAACAAAACTTGGTTTTATGCACTGTAAATACATAAATATTTCAAATTCATAAAAGAGTATAGCGCAAAGTTGAATGAGTGCAAACACATCTGCTATTGCAAGGCTGAGAATGGCCAGGAAATATGGTTTTCTAAGATTTATATAAACAATAATAATAAGTATGGTAGCCACGTTCCCAACCATTCCAACAGAAGTGATTACGATAGCACTTACCTCGATATAAAAAGGCATTTTCCTGCCAAGTGTAAAAATGATATTTAATTGATTTACAATAGAACAATTGAGACCTCTAGAATGCCTAGATTTCTGATTGTCGGCTACATTGTCACTGATGTCTTGATTTTCCTCTACAGTAGTGTTGGTGTCTTGATTTTCCTCTACAGTAGTGTTGATGACTTGATTGTCCTGTACAGTAGTTTTGATGACTTGATTGTCCTCTACAGTAGTGTTGATGTTTTGATTTTCCTCTACAGTAGTGTTGATGTCTTGATTGTCCTCTACAGTAGTGTTGTCTTGATTTTCCTCTACAGTAGTGTTGATGACTTGATTGTCCTGTACAGTAGTGTTGATGTCTTGATTGACCACTACAGTAGTGTTGATGATTTGATTTTCCTCTACAGTAGTGTTGATGACTTGATTGTCCTCTGCAGTAGTGTTGATGAATTGATTTTCCTCTACAGTAGTGTTGATGAATTGATTTTCCTCTATAGTAGTGTTGATGACTTGATTTTCCTCTACAGTAGCATTAATGAATTGACTTTCCTCTACAGTAGTGTTGTCTTGATTTTCCTCTACAGTAGTGTTGTCTTGATTTTCCTCTACAGTAGTTTTGATGACTTGATTGCCCTGTACAGTAGTGTTGATGTCTTGATTTTCCTCTACAGTAGTGTTGTCTTGATTTTCCTCTACAATAGTGTTGATGTCTTGATTGACCACTACAGTAGTGTTGATAATTTGATTTTCCTCTAGAGTAGTGTTGATGACTTGATTTTCCTCTACAGTAGTGTTGATGACTTGATTGTCCTCTACAGTAGTATTGATGACTTTATTTTTCTCTACAGTAGTGTTGGTGACTTGATTTTCCTCTACAGTAGTGTTGATGAATTGATATTCATCTACAATATTGTTGATCTCTTGATTTTCCTGTAGAGTAGTGTTGATGACTTGATTTTCCCCTACAGTAATGTTGGTATCTTGATGTTCCTCTAAACTGCTTCTCATGGACTGAGATTCCTCTAAAGTACTTGTGGTTTCGACATTTTCCTTTAAAATTTCATCAGTATAATGATTTTCCTCTACAAGGTCATTGCTTTGATGATTTTCGGTGTTATTGGTGTCGTCATTTTTCTCTACTGGGATATTTTGAATTCCCCAAATGGCACTAGAAGCAGAAGGTAGCATGTCGTTTCTTCTGGATACGGTTGTCTTGTTTAAGTTCTTAGCGTATCCAGTAGCAAACAACGTGATACAGGGTATCCAGAAAAGCCAAAGAAGGGAATCGTTAAAGTGGATTCTTTTAATGGTCGTTGGCAACATTCTTAAAATCAAGCAAGTAATATTTTACATAATTTAATTTCATTGCTGTTGTTTCGAAACAAATTTGTAAATACAGTGAAACCTGTCTAATCCGACATGCATTAGGAGATAAGTTTTGTACGGAATAGACAGAATCTCGGATTGCACGGTGTATAAAAATGACACAGTAAAATGGGAATGAAAATTACAGATGGAATACACAGTGAAACAGATTACAAAGGTGTCGGATTACACAGTTTTTAACAGTTACTAAATAATATGCATGTAAATCATTGCTTAATTTTTTTCAAACTTCTTAATTTCCTGCACATCATACATACTTCTGAAGAGCTACTGAAGCCCGTAAGAGATCAAATTAAAAAAAAAATGACCTTGGCATCATCTATCCTTTTAAAAGTTGTTTACATTCAGTTAGTTAAATTTAAATATGTATTTTTATTAATTAGATGTGTAATGTTTGCTTGACAATGAATGATATCCCAATGAAGCTGTTTTCCGCTTATGAAACCCATGAGAGAGACAATTAGGTCAGCTTTTTATTTCAATGTTCCGAAAAAGTTGGGGTAATTTTTATAGTTAATGAAAATGTAAAAGAATTTCAGTAGAAAGTTAAGTTTCAATTAGGTTTTTCAACTTCTTATATTCAAAACAGTTATATAATGACCAATTTGAAAATTTTCAACACTCGAATACAAAGCGGCTTAAATGTATAGGTATTGCCTAACTCTACTAAAATCCTGTGAAAAATCTACTGTCTGATATAAACGCAATTGATAGTCTGAAAAAAAAATTTAAAGAGAATTTTTTAAAAGCATGAAATTCATACCTGTGTATTGCAAACGGAGTCCACAATTAAGTTTTAAGAAGTAGTTTTTCGGCTCTTATTTAAAGTCTTCATGATCCAACATGGGGGAGGTTCTTTTGAGGCGTATTTTGTCTCAAAGTTTTCAATGTTTTTTTTAAATAAAATTATATTTCAGTATTGTAGACAGAGAAATAATGAAGATCAAATTTCTTTTCAAACAAATGATTTTTAATTTCCGCTCTAGTGTCATATTATAATGTTAAATATGCCTATATTAAAAAATATGCACTTTATCCCATGCAGTATTGTAAAAACATGTCAATTACAGAATTGGTAATTAAATCTTCAAAGCTAAAAAAGAACAAGCTAATTCAGAGAATTCGTGTCCCCCGCTTAGGGAAAAAGTCGGCTCCCCCTGACTGAATTTGTAGAATTATTAAATGTATACATGTATACTGAAGCAAATAAAATACATGTATGTCAATATGCATATAAAGATTTGATTGTTTATTCTTCATTATGTGTATAGAAGATTTTTTATATGGAATTTTTATCACACTGTAATGATGATTTTATAACCTCATAAATTTTTCATTTCACATGCTGAATACTATCATTTAGTCAAAAAAAAAATAATTAAAAAAAAAAAGAAAGAAAGGTTCGACCGAGACTCAATCCCGGGACCCCTCACATTTGAAGCGAGAGACATAACCACTACACCACGGAATCGCTATAAGTGGCATGAAGTATATGCAGTAGTGAAGTCACATACATGCATATATTCATGTTTTCATGTTCGGTATTCTCAAAATTTTACACAATCCATGGTGTTTGATTTATTCAGCCTTTCTTAAACAGTTCTAATAGATGTAATAAGAACATAAAGTCCGCCGAGAACCTGTTTTATACGCAATAACTCTCCTCATGCCCTTGCGCTAAAAATAGCGACATGTAATACTATAAATACTAATAAAACAAACAAGGCGGAGCACTTTGAGAGGGGCGAGAGACGTCCTAGGGAGTTTTGATATAAAATTACATTGCATAAATTCAAAATCTTCTTGAAATATCGCCCGGAAATGATAGTGTTACAAACAGACAGAATGTATAAATTTACGACCTTGAACTTTGACCTTTTGACCTCAAAATCAATAGGGGTCTTCATTAGGCCACAGGGAGTTGTTATATAAAATTTCATTGCAAAAGCTCAAATAGTTCTAGAGATATCGTGTGGAAACGAAAGTGTTTTAACAGACAGAATTTGCTTATTTATGACCTTGACCTTTGACCTTTTGACCTCAAAATCAATAGGGGTCTTCTTTAGTCCATAGGGAGTTGCTATGCTAAATTTCATTGCAAAAGCTCAAAGGGTTCTCGAGATATCGTGTGGAAACGAAAGCGTTACAGACAGACAGAAAGACGGACGGACAGACGGACGGACAGACCCAAATTAATATCCCCCACTTTTCAAGCGGGGGACAATAAATATGTACTAATTGTGACGTTCGTTCTTGAACTCTTTTATTAACTATGCGAAAAAGATCACTAAACCTTTTATTTTGAAAATTTTCAAGTTAGACATTATAAGTTATTAATGTTACGCACGATACTGGTGATACTTAACGTTACGCTTATAACGTCACAAAAACGTAAAATAATGCACAAATGCAACGTTTTCTCGCATAATCACCAGTGTAAGATTGACTTGTCCGGTGTGAGACAGCAGTGTGAGATTTTTCTGTCTCACACTGTGTATTACTACGCCAAGAACGAGAACGTAAACATTCCGTCATTATATAAAGAAATTGTAACAATGTAAAAAATAAATATCACATAATTAAACAGTTGTCATTTACCTTATTAATATAAACTTATTTTCATTCAAAATATTGTCGTATTTTCACTTTTTTAATGGCACTATTTTTAGATCGCGGAATGATTCTTCTTTTACGCTGTCGGATAGATAAGTTTTTTATTCCCAGTTTTTATCTTTCTGATTAATTTACACGGACTGAAAATTATTTTATCAGTTTACACTATGTGTAAACCATTTTCAGGTACGTTCTCTCCGATGGTGTATTCAGATTTTTAATTAGATGGAAAATTAAAAATATTTTTTTAGCCCCATCATGGCGTCGTCATTGACAGGCCGTTATTTTGGATAAAATAATGCGAGAAAAATAATCATTCATTACATACTCGTGTGGGAATAGTGAAATTCCACCTCGGGGCCAAGATTCACGGTCTAGGACTCGGCAAAGCCTCGTCCTAGACTGTGAATCTTGTCCCCTCGGTGGAATTTCACTATCCCACACTCGTAGTAATGAATGATTCTATTAATCTTTTTACAATGTAACCTTTTGATTAATTTTTATGTGTTCTTCCACCAGACATCCCGTTTAACATTTTAAACAAGCTAATTCAGAGAATTCGTGTCCCCCGCTTAGGGAAAAAGTCGGCTCCCCCTGACTGAATTTGTAGAATTATTAAATGTATACATGTATACTGAAGCAAATAAAATACATGTATGTCAATATGCATATAAAGATTTGATTGCTTATTCTTTATTATGTGTATAGAAGATTTTTTTATATGGAATGTTTATCACACTGTAATGATGATTTTATAACCTCATAAATTTTTCATTTCACATGCTGAATACTATCATTTAGTAAAAACAAGCTAATTCAGAGAATTCGTGTCCCCCGCTTAGGGAAAAAGTCGGCTCCCCCTGACTGAATTTGTAGAATTATTAAATGTATACATGTATACTGAAGGAAATAAAATACATGTATGTCAATATGCATATAAAGATTTGATTGCTTATTCTTTATTATGTGTATAGAAGATTTTTTCATATGGAATATTTATCACACTGTAATGATGATTTTATAACCTCATAAATTTTTCATTTCACATGCTGAATACTATCATTTAGTAAAAAAAAAAAGTAGTAAAAAAAAATAGAAAGAAAATAACGGTCCGACCGAGGTTCGATCCCTGGACCTCTCAAGTTTGAAGCGAGAGACATAACCACTAGACCACGGAGTCGCTTAACACAGAGTGAAGTATATGCAGAACTGAAGTCACATACATGTATATATTCATGTTTTCATGTTCGGTATTCTCAAAATTTTACACAATCCATGGTGTTTGATTTATTTAGCCTTTATTAAACAGTTCTAATAGATGTAATAAGAACATAAAGTCCGCCGAGAACCTGTTTTATACGCAATAACTCTCCTCATGCCCCTGCGCTAAAAATAGCGACATGTAATACTATAAATACTAGTAAAACAAACGGGGCGAGGCACTTTGAGAGGGGCGAGAGACGTCCTAGGGAGTTTTGGTATAAAATTACATTGCATCAGCTCAAAATCTTCTTGAAATATCGCCCGGAAATGATAGTGTTACACACAGAGAGAATGTATAAATTTACGACCTTGAACTTTGACCTTTTGACCTCAAAATCAATAGGGGTCTTCTTTAGGCCACAGGGAGTTGTTATGTAAAATTTCATTGCAATAGCTCAAATGGTTCTAGAGATATCGTGTGGAAACGAAAGTGTTTTAACAGACAGAATTTGCTTATTTATGACCTTGACCTTTGATCTTTTGACCTCAAAATCAATAGGGGTCTTCTTTAGTCCATAGGGAGTTGCTATGCTAAATTTCATTGCAAAAGCTAAAAGGGTTCTCGAGATATCGTGTGGAAACGAAAGCGTTACAGACAGACAGACGGACGGACGGACGGACAGACGGACGGACGGACGGACGGACGGACGGACAAAAGCTAATTCAGAGAATTCGTGTCCCCCGCTTAGGGAAAAAGTCGGCTCCCCCTGACTGAATTTGTAGAATTATTAAATGTATACATGTATACTGAAGGAAATAAAATACATGTATGTCAATATGCATATAAAGATTTGATTGCTTATTCTTTATTATGTGTATAGAAGATTTTTTCATATGGAATATTTATCACACTGTAATGATGATTTTATAACCTCATAAATTTTTCATTTCACATGCTGAATACTATCATTTAGTAAAAAAAAAAAAGAAGTATTTAAAAAAGAAAAAAAAAGAAAAAAAAAAGAACGGTCCGACCGAGACTCGATCCCGGGACCTCTCACATTTGAAGCGAGAGACATAACCACTAGACCACGGAGTCGCTTTACACGCTGTGAAGTATATGCAGAACTGAAGTCACATACATGTATATATTCATGTTCGGTATTCTCAAAATTTTACACAATCCATGGTGTTTGATTTATTTAGCCTTTATTAAACAGTTCTAATAGATGTAATAAGAACATAAAGTCCGCCGAGAACCTGTTTTATACGCAATAACTCTCCTCATGCCCCTGCGCTAAAAATAGCGACATGTAATACTATAAATACTAATAAAACAAACGGGGCGGGGCACTTTGAGAGGGGCGAGAGACGTCCTAGGGAGTTTTGGTATAAAATTACATTGCATCAGCTCAAAATCTTCTTGAAATATCGCCCGGAAATGATAGTGTTACACACAGACAGAATGTATAAATTTACGACCTTGAACTTTGACCTTTTGACCTCAAAATCAATAGGGGTCTTCTTTAGGCCACAAGGAGTTGTTATGTAAAATTTCATTGCAATAGCTCAAATGGTTCTAGAGATATCGTGTGGAAACGAAAGTGTTTTAACAGACAGAATTTGCTTATTTATGACCTTGACCTTTGACCTTTTGACCTCAAAATCAATAGGGGTCTTCTTTAGTCCATAGGGAGTTGCTATGCTAAATATCATTGCAAAAGCTCAAAGGGTTCTCGAGATATCGTGTGGAAACGAAAGCGTTACAGACAGACAGAAAGACGGACGGACGGACGGACGGACAAACCCAAATTAATATCCCCCACTTTTCAAGCGGGGGACAAAAAAAAGAAAGAATCGACCGAGATTCGATCCCGGGACCTCTCGCATATGAAGCGAGAGACATAACCACTAGACCACGGAATCGCTATATGCGTAGAGAAGTATATGCAGAACTGAAGTCACATTCATGTTTTCATGTTCGGTATTCTCAAAATTTTACACAATCCATGGTGTTTGATTTATTTAGCCTTTATTAAACAGTTCTAATAGATGTAATAAAAACATAAAGTCCGCCGAGAACCTGTTTTATACGCAATAACTCTCCTCATGCCCCTGCGCTAAAAATAGCGACATGTAATACTATAAGGCTGTTCAAAGTTAATTCTACGTTTAACGTCACATCCATAGTTCAAAACCTACGAGGGAGGGAGGAAAAAAATAAACAAACAAAAATTTCAAACAATTGTGAATTTATTCAAATAAATCATTTCAGTACATTAACTAGAATTGAGTAATAAGAGTATTGGATGTGACACCTAAGTTTAATTTCCCTAGCAGAGTTTTTCCTTAGAATGTTAATTGGTTTGAGTCCTGTTGTGAGCAAACAATGTAGACTGAATGTGCAGGAAAGTTGCTTGTCCTTTGGATTTATATTGCCTCACATCCATGGTACCCTGTAAGGAAATGCTTCTTCTTGTGGGAATAGTTGATCAATATCTACAATAAAGATTATGATGACAATATTTAATACATTCTTATATTGAAATATCTTGAAATTGAATTATGTTGTATTTTTTTCTCACAGTACTAGATCTATTAGAATTTAGATTTGAAAGTGTATTACATGTAGTTTATTCTAAATACCTTCAATTCCACACACAGTACATGGTTCTTCACTTCTTAAAATACCCAACCACTTTCCTTACTCTCCTTCACTTGAAAGGCTTATCTTCTGTAAGCTTCTCCCTGCTCAAATGGCAAAAACTAGTATTATCTTTCCAAAAACATGTAGGTATTTATACTAGGTACGTACTTGAATTATGAAGAAATCAATCTTACTCATTACTGTTCCTTTAAATTTTTACAAATATTTAATATGAAAGTATTTGATAAAATTTAAATGATGCATCTCACTGTATATAATTTTTTTTTACACATCTTGCACTCAGTTAAAAGCTCTGCTATTCTCTCCAAAATACGATGAAAAGTTCAGCCAAAATAATCACGAACTGAGTCTGTCATTGTCACAGTCTGTACACATGGTACATATGATTCGAAGACTGACAAAAAAAATCAACAAACTAGACTTTGTCATTAACTTCAATCATAAAAACATCAATTTTTTTACTTACATTTATGATCCCATACTGTTTAATTCACTCCTTTTCATTTAATAAACACAAACACCATCTACTGAGGTATCAAAGCACATTTTCTGTCACTACGGGATGCAGAATTGAGTCGCTAATTGTAGAACCAAACCGGAACGGAAATACGGAATTCCGAATTGTTTGTTTTTTTCAAAGACGATTTTCCCCAAAACCTACGCGCGCGGGTGACGTTAAACATAGAATTAATCTTAAACAGCCTAAATACTAATAAAACAAACGGGGCGGGGCACTTTGAGAGGGGCGAGAGACGTCCTAGGGAGTTTTGGTATAAAATTACATTGCATAAGCTCAAAATCTTCTTGAAATATCGCCCGGAAATGATAGTATTACACACAGACAGAATGTGTAAATTTACGACCTTGAACTTTGACCTTTTGACCTCAAAATCAATAGGGGTCTTCATTAGGCCACAGGGAGTTGTTATATAAAATTTCATTGCAATAGCTCAAATGGTTCTACAGATATCGCGTGGAAACAAAAGTGTTTTAACAGACAGAATTTGCTTATTTATGACCTTGACCTTTGACCTTTTGACCTCAAAATCAATAGGGGTCTTCTTTAGTCCATAGGGAGTTGCTATGCTAAATATCATTGCAAAAGTTCAAAGGGTTCTCGAGATATCGTGTGGAAACGAAAGCGTTACAGACAGACAGAAAGACGGACGGACGGACGGACGGACAGACGGACGGACGGACGGACGGACGGACGGACGGACAAACCCAAATTAATATCCCCCACTTTTCAAGCGGGGGACAAAAACGCAAGTATGGTAAGGCCACATCTGACTAAGATGCTATAATGTGTGAAAGTTTGGTTAAAATGGCCTCCTTATTCACACATGATAAACAATGACAAAAATACTTTTAAAAAATCAAAATAAATTAAACCAAACACAAGTGCAAACTTTGCGTGGGCAAGGAGGGTTCACATATCACAGATTTTTACATTGACATTGATAATATCATTCAAACACTAAGGACCCCCCCCCCCAAAAAAAAAAAAAATAATAATAAACAAACAGAAACCGAAAATATAAAATATTTGGAAGAAAAATATTCATATTTTAGCTCCTGTAATCGAAGGTTTGGGGGTATATAGTTTTTGACCCGACCGTCTTTCTTTCTTTCTGTCCGCAGAACTTTTACCTTGTCCGAAATTTTTTAGTGGTTGGGACTATGAATTTCATATTCCACAAGTGTATTCTTGACGACCTTTCTAAGAATACCACAAATTTGACCTCTTGACATTGACCTTAGAGTTTAACCTTTACCTTAACCTTTAATTCTCTCCGTACCAGTAGGCACACAAGGCCTGCACATCTTTCTTCCATTGGAGAAGTCTAAGGCTGTATGGCGTGTCTTGTTCCAAGAGTTCCAGCCTACATTATTTCGCTCTACCTCAACTCTCCGTCATCGTGTTGTCTTGGGGTGGCTTCGCTTCCTTCTCCCCTTAGGTGTCCACCCGAGGGTCACAACACATCTGTTGGATCCTTTCTCAACTCCTCCTCCTCAAGTTGCCACTGATGCTTTCTACTTCTGCCATCTCCAGAACTGTCTTGTTAGAGACATGCTGTTGCCATCTGATCATAAGAATCCTTCCGAGGCACTTGGTCTGAAAGATTTCATCCTTCTTTTCCTCTGTCTTGGTAAGCTTCCAAGTCTCACATCAGTATAACAATACATAGACGACCAAGCTCTTGAAGAAGGAAACTTATCTTTCTACTAATGTCTGTTGTCTGTTGTGTTCCAGATGTTGGCTATCCTCCTGAAGGATGCACCGGTCAGTGCTATCCTCTTTTTGATGTCAGCAGTACCTCCTCCATCCTTGGTAACATTAGCCCCGATGTAAGTAGAGGTGTCCACCTCGCTGACTTCACTGTCTCCGACTTTCAAGCTGGCTTCACTTTTGCTGTTTATCTTCATCACTTTGCACTTCTTGGTCCCAACTTTTGCTGAGTTTTCTTCTAGTTTTGTTTTCTTGGACTACATGTAAAAATGGATCATTGCTGATGACAGTAGGGCAATGTCTTCCGCGAAGTCAGTGTCTTCAAGCATAGTGGTGAAGTCCCATGGTTTATTGTCTTGTTGTCATCAGTAACTTACTAGTAGCACTAAAATCATCATAAAGGGCTTGACCATCCTATTCATTTTTTTTTTGTTATTACATACATGCATGTATTTCTCTATGATGACCTAAAGACTGTCTCATTGCACCGAGTCGAAAGTCCACAAAATAGATGTACGCGGTAGCATTTCACTCGTTGACTTGCTCCAAGATGTTCCTGAGGATAAATATCTGATTACCAGTCCCTCTCCCTTTCTAGAACCCTGCCTGCTCTTTCCTAAGAGTTTGGTCAACTCCAGCCTGTGTTCTGTTAATGAGGATTCTGCTTAGTGCTTTGCTGGCTAGGGGGCAGCAATGTCACCCCCTCCAATTGTAGTCCTGTAAGCTGTCTCTCTTGGGATTTTTGCAGATTAGTCCTTTGGTTCAATCTTTGGGCACCTTCTCCTCCTTCTATATTTGGTCAAAGGTAAACTGCAGGTCCTGACTAGTATGATTCAGGTCTGCCTTTAGCATTTCTACTGTTATTTGATCTGTACAAGGGACCTTCCCATTCCGAAGCGTCTTTAGTGCAGCCCTTGTTTCCTGTGTTATAGGTGGCTCAACTGAGATGTCTAGCTCTTCTACCTCATCCTGTATATCTTGTAATGGTGACTTTCTTCCTCAAGCTGTTATTGAACTTTGTTTTTACTTTTTTAGGCGCTCTACATCAAGTCTTAGTTTCAAGTTGCTCTCATCCTTATGTGTGCCGAGGAGTAGCCTGATTCGGGTTTTCACCAGGTACATGTAGTAGTCGCTGTTGGCATCCGCTCTCCTCTGGACCTCCTATATCTTGTACAGAACTGATCTCCATTTATTGAGAAGGGTCCTCGCGTAGCGCAGTGGTAAGAGCGTCTGCTCTAGAGTCGTTGAGTAAGGACTTGTAATCCTTACGTCGCGGGTTCGAATCCCACTGTGGGACGTGGAGACCGTCCTTCGGATGAGACCGTATAAACCGAGGTCCCGAGTCGCAGTAGATGCTGGCACGAAAAAGATCCCTCCCTGTTCAATAACCCTGAGTGCCGATTATAGGACAAAATTTGCATCTCTCCGCCGGCAAGTGGTGGCGTCTCCATATGAGTGGGAAAATTCTCGAGAGGGACGTTAAACAACAATCAATCAAATCAATCTATTGAAAAGGTGATCAATCTGGTTTTTCGCTGTTCCAGTACCAGACATCATGTTGCTTTGTGTATGTCTTTAAGGGGGAAAAATATTCTTGTGATTCTTACCCCGATGGTCTGACAAATTTTACACAGCCTTTCTGCGTTCTCGTTTTGTGTTCCCAGTCCATGTATACCCATTGTTTCTTTCAAATTCGTTATTATTACTTCCTACTTTGGCATTGAGGTCTCCCATGATAATGATGATGTCGTTCGTGTTGCATCCATCCAAGGTCTCCCGTAGCTCCAGATACAATTGGTTCTTCTCCTCCTTTTCCTCTTTCTTTTTCATATTATTTTCTTAACATAATTTATCTTTGGATCACCGGCACTCTACGGTATCTTGTATAGAATCTTGCTGTTATTATTCTCTTGTTGAAGGGTGCTCATTCCATGGGTTATTTCATTGCCAGCTGGTTGATCATTATGGCTACTCCTCCCTTATCCAGTTCTTCATCTTGCTTAATCCGGTCTTCTTTGTTGCTCTTTTATGTCCATTAATTGTTTCTGTAACTGTAATTTTTTTTCGGGAAGAGGTAGTCGGACTCCTGCCCAACCCCATTCTTGAAGGGCCAGTGGTTTTCTGTCAGTGTGTCTTTCCCTTATGCTGCATTCTTGGTCTACAGCACCTTCTTCAGTCTATCCGGTACACCTATTACTAAGTGAGGGATCCACTATCAGCCACCCGGGAGACGCGCCTAGTGCAGCCCCAGCCGAAGGTGAAGTTTGACCCTCTTTTACAAAAAAAAAAAAAAAATCCAAACTGTAACCTTGATCGTAACTTTTGAACAGTAAGTTCTAGAGTTTTCATACTTAGCTTGTTTATTCATTGTGGCATGACCTTTCAGTGGATATATTTTTTTTTACCTTTTGACCTTGACCTTAGAGTTTGACCAACTTTAATTTTTTTTAAATGAAAAAAAAACTTTTAAACTTGGGCATAACTTTTGAGCAGTTAGTACTATGGCGTTAATATTTCATTGATTTATTATGACAAAACCTACCTTTGAATACCAACAATTTTGACCTTTCGACCTTGAACTTAGAGTTTGACTTGCATTTGAAACACGTAATTCCTTTCTATAAGCTGTCATACGGGGGCATCAGTGTTTCACAAACACATCTTGTTTTATATGTGAGAATTACTGTCGTCTTATTTTGTCTATTTGTTGCTTGGAGAAATCAATTCAAGACCTCACTAGACTAGCTGCAATAATGTAGCCCTCTCCGATTTTTTTTTATCTGATGTTTTCTCCCCTCCCCCCCCCCCAAAAAAAAAAGAGGAGAGGGCTACATTATTGCAGCTATCACTAGACTAGCTCGGGGGAAGGGCGCATACTCCCTCCCAAGCACCCCCTCTTTCAAAAACTTTGTGACTGCACTGTATTAAATATGTTAAATAGTTATCTATAAATATTGGTAATATAACATAATAAATATTAAAAATATGATGCGTTTACAGAAGTTTAACAAATATGAGAAATCATAAAAAATGATCGGGATCGGAATACAAAAACCATAAATATATCGTCGTTCTCAGGTCACAGGTGGGCACATTTGACTTGTCAAGTAACCGTATCATTTCCATTATTTAGTTTTTTGATGGAATGTCGGTCGGAAAGCGATCACTAATCTTATCTTTTCCTGTGCGATGGGCAAGGAGACGAAATAATTTTGCACAGTATTCGACGGTATGCAAAAGTTTTTAACGTGCTTTGACCCAGTTTTCAGTTTTGTTTACTTGTCAGCTGCTTGTAGGTCTACGCATTTACTTAAAATAATGAAATGTATTTGTAAGGCAAGCATTTTTATGGAGAAAAATATCCACATAAGATATATATGTTTTTAATGACAACATAACATAAGCAAGCCTAAATCGTGAGTCACTTGTACAGGTATTTGGATCCGCTCCTGCAGTCCTTGATACCATTTTGTACAGTGTGAACACCCCTGGCTTGCAATTTGAGGTACCCAACGCCTTATCTTGCTTGCATTTTTTAAAATACATATATATTTATTTATTTATTTATTTTTCACTCCTTTTGATCATATTTTGTTTAGAAAGGAAACAAATCTGATGAAATGTTAAACTGAATATTTTCTGACAAAACTGAAGCGTGCAATTCATAAAAAAATTTCAAAAGCTATTAAGCCTGTTTTTCATAAATCTAGCAAACAGAATTTTTCCAGAACATTCCCTGGGGAAGGTAACTTAACTGTCATTAACAGTCATAACTAGAAGACATGATACTTAAACTTAAAGGACTGCATAACCTGATCGAAAACTTCTGTGACCTAATCATATGTTATCTCTCTTGTTAAATATTTGCTCAGCATAGCCTATTTGGATAGATTGAGTGTAAACTAAACCTAGATCAGACTAGTTGGATTTTGCAATGAAAATATTCTTTGAGATGAGTTTAACTTTGAAAAGGTGACAACTTGAGATTAGTCTCATTTTAAAAAAAAAATAGAAATGAGAAGGATTCTGGAGGGAAATGACATATATATCCCTCATATTGCAGTCAATAGTCTTGTTACCTGTAAATACATGGCAAGTTTATTTATATCTCCAATACCCTCACAATGTCAAAGTTTAGTGATTTCCGAACTCCACACAAACCCTTGACATGTGTGAAGTTTCGAAATCACAAAACCTTGACATTGTGAGGATGATAAATCTTATATATCCCCCTCTTTGTGTGATGGGAAATGTCTGTTTGTCTGTCCTAACAAACATTATTTGTCCAGAAATAAACAAGATTCAAACATTAAATTAGGCCTACTCTATACTCTCGCAAATCAATTAAATGTATTTGATTTTTTTCTCCTTTAGCTTTTTTTTTCAATCAGTTGTTTGCCTTTTTATTTTTATAGGACACCATTAGAAATGGTTTACTTGGAATGGTGGGAAGGTGAGAGTTGATAGTAGCTAGGTAACAGCTAGATAACAGATTTTTTTTTTCATTAATTGTATCATGGCAGTGTTTAATATATGTGTATCTTTTCTTTTTCAGAACACCTCTAGTGAGAATTAACAAACTTAGTGATGAAACTGGTTTGTAATTTTATTTCCTTGTCATCATACAAAACAATGAACAATTTGACTTTAACAAATACATGCAGGGCTCTCGATTCTCTAAATCTGGGGCTGATATTCGGCCCCGTTCCCAATGCAAAAAAGGTACCTTTTTCCCAAAAGAAAGGTGTAAATTTCCCAATTTCCATAGCAAAATATTAATTAAAAAATAAAAGTCCATGAATCTTAATCGCAAAAAATGAAACCAAACAAAGCACACTTGCAAATGAAAGTGAAACTGTACTAATATTTATTAGTTTGCGCCAAATGCATTCGTAAACTGGTTTGTGGAACCAGGTTATTGTTTTTACAAAAATGTGTACTAATTATGAGTGCAGAGTATCTTGTCATGTAGTTTCGACAAAAAACATCATTGAGGTTTCAAAAATAGACATTTCATTTAGACATTGGTAAGCTGCACCTAGAAAAATACCCACGCTTCGGGATGTTCAGTCTTGCGCTGTATTGTAAGCAAAGTTGTCTGTGTGATCGAGGAAATTCGGGAATATGTGACTAGCGACTGTCACTTGGAAAGACATATAACCACAATATCAACACTCAAAGATAGTAAGGACAAAGCTAATTAAATGTACTTTCATAAATAGCCTACGTACCCATGTTTGCTCTGTTAAACTGTTTATTCAAAACCAGAGTTAACATGATGACAAAATGCTAGAAAAGCAAAATTTGAGGATTTTTAAAATTAATTTTGGTTTTCCAACTTTTCCCAAAATGACGATAATTTTCCCAATTTGAATGGCCCCGGCCCCAGTACCAAAAAGTGGTGTGAGAGCCCTGACATGTATTTCCAAACCCAAATGCAAAGAATCTCTGAAAGTAAGCACTAGTACTACTTCTGCATATGATGCACTTATGTAAACCAGCTGATAAGAAATGTACTGATACTTCAATCAGTATTATTTGCATTGTACCAAATGCAAAACTGTAATAGAATATTTTTTAATTTTGCATTGATTAATTCAACCATTTTCAAAGTCCAACAAATAATGTTCACATATATCAATGAGATTCTTAGAACTTAAAAAATGTAATGCAACATTTTGAATATATACAGTGAAACTTTTTTATTCAGGATTTTGTTTATCTGAAATCTTGCTTACTTGGTACGCATGTAATACAATTTTAACTTAAAGTCCACTTTAGTAAAAAAAATTTTAAAATGTCATATCAGTAATGTTTTCTATTCTGGCAATTTTCTAGTAATGTTTGGATTAGACAAGTTTTACTTTATATTCTTTAAATTAATTTTCAGGTTGTGAGATTTTAGCAAAAGCCGAGTTTTGTAATGGAGGGGGATCAGTTAAAGATAGAGCTGCGTACTTTCTCATCAAGGATGCAGAAGAAAAAGGTTGGTTGTAACATGTTAGCAAGTGCATTTCATGCTTATGCATTCAAATATGACAAGTCTAATTTTTGCAATGATATTTACATTTGCTGTTTTCCTTTTTTTTTTCTAATCAACTTTGAAAATTATTTGATTTGCATTTTTTGTGTGTTTTCTTGGGTAGAACATCAAGCAGCTTGAGCTAAAGTGAAATCAAAAAGAGGCCTATAGATAGGTTAATGAAAAAAAATAATATGGCTGTGAAAAATTTAAACAATGGGGTGTACATTTCATGTTTTGAAACATAAAAAATATAAATTTAAGGAATTTTAAAAAAGATTTTTGGGAGTAATTGGTGTGTAATTGAATGCCTTATCATATGTCATTCCAAAGTAATAACCACAGGCAGTTTTTTTGAAAATCAGGGCAAAAATGAAGATCAAGGTCAAGGGTTCAAAAATCATAGCAATCTTATAAAGCATCTTGTCTCAGGTAATGCACATGTCAAATATAAAAGCCCTACATTTTTTTAGTCAAATGATGAAGAATTAATGAACGCATAATTTTGTGAGAAGCACCATTCACAAAACAAAATTACTTAATGTTATTTTTATGGTGCCTATAAATTCATGAAAAATATTTCGATCGACAGTCCACTTGTAAATTATATTTCTCGCAATTTGATGCCTAAGAGCCAGTACACAATATTAGTACTCACCTAATGCGTCGTTTCAAATTTTCCATTGCTAATGAATAATCTACAGAATTAAACGTAATTAATGTTTTGCAATGAAACTTGTCTAATCTGAATGTTGTATATTCAAAAAAACTTGTCTAATGCAATGGAAATTATAAGTCCTTTTCAGTAAAATTAAATTCAGATGTTTACAATATTGTCTTAAATCTGGAATATTGTCTATAATCAGGCCAATTTTTTGGGAACCGATGGTGACCGGATTAGACAAATTTCCCTGTATTTCACTGTATAATGAATGCATAGGTCTCTATTTTGTGTTGAAGGCTTATTGAGACCAGGAGGGACCGTTGTGGAGGGAACAGCAGGGAATACTGGGATAGGACTGGCTCACATGTGTCTGGCGAAAGGCTACAAGTGTGTCATCTTCATGCCCAATAACCAATCAAAGGCAAGGAAAAATATTACATAGTTATAAAGATTTTGAAGTTTTATACCCACATTACAAATGTGTCATCTTCATGCCAAATAACCAATCAAAGGCAAGGAAAAGTACCAGTATTGCACAGTTAAAGATATTTAAGTTCTATATCATTACCTACAGTTACAAATGTGTCATCTTCATGGCCAACAACCGATCAAAAGTAAAGAAAATGTATTACACAGTTAATATTCATGCCCAACAACCACTCAAAGCTAAGAAAGGATGTATTCGGGATAACAAAAGATTTGACCTATAGGAGAGAATGATTTTCCGGAAAAAATCACATTTAAAAATCAATCTTCTTTAGTTCTTTTCTACCGTATATTTGTCTAAATTTTTAAAATCTGCATTTCGAATCTAAAATTTATAATTTAATTGCAACTTTAAAATAAACCTCCAAAGTTGGCCAAAACAGCATTTTGTCCGTTAAAGCACTAAATTTTGGGTGAATTTTGACGTAGAAGTCCTTCAGGGCAGGCCTGCCCCTAAATTAAATCATGTAATTTTGAAAGATATTGATCTAATCTATGATTTAAAACAAGATTTTTTTAGGGGCACCCCTGCCCTAGGGTTGAAATTGACAAAAAACCTACAAAAAATGCGAAAACTCATATCGTTCATACTGGTTAATATTTATGACCCATTCCTGTATAGTTAGTATAGCTCAGTAAGTTAGACCGTGGACAGTCGCAATAAACCTTTTTTGTGTCCTGGTTCGAATCCACCAGTTGGAACACTTATTTTTTTTAAATTATTCACTTGTATAAACACCATTTTATTTCTTTTTTTATACAGGTTTTTGTATTTTTCTTCTATTCTCTTCCTTAAATGCATGTTTGTTGTTGAAATAAAGACTTTTCTGGAACTGCAAATCATAAATTCTCCTTAACTTAACGCAGTCAACCGGAACTATACCTCAGTGTAAGCACACTTTGTTCGAGGACACGAATCATTCACTTTGTGTTACTCGATACAGGTGTAACGAAGGAAAAGTCATGCCGAGCAAAAATTGCTGCGTTTGCCTTTGTAGAACTTCTCTGGGAAATGGTACTGTTGTGGGAGAGATACTGCAGAGTAGATGTAGTTCATTACTCAGGAAAAATGTGAGCGTTGGCGATATTTTATGCCAAAAATGCAGAAGGAAGGTTTACCGATTAGAAAAGAGTGGGGTAGGGTCATTTAAGGTAGTATGCCCCGTTGCCATTACCCAAGCATCAGGTAAGGATACTGATACAAAGGATGTGTCTGTTAATACTGAAGGAGGGCCAGATGACCACACAGTTAATAAAACTGATAAAATCTTTGGTAAAAATCCATCTACCTCTGCTAGCTTCACTCTTCCCGTTATTTCTTTGGTAAAACTAAGGCGATGTGCATCATTTGTCGCAAAGAATCAAAGGGTTTGCGAATTATCCCACATTCAGCACGCGCAGACATTTTCATTCAGCAAGGTGTATTGGTACCAGCTAGGGTCAAATGCTGTATATCTCATTTAAAAGATGACCACTTGCGTGTTTGGCATGTGCTTGATACCGCTAAACTCAGAAAGGTTTCCTCAGAAATCAACCAAAATGAAATTACAGAATTACTGAGTGATATGAGGGAAAGAATATTGCAAGGTTTCTCAAAAAAGCTTGATTTTAGGAAGAGCCTAAATCTATGTAATGATGATTATTTTAATCTAACTGGTCTTACGTATGATCAGTTTGAAGATCTTGTTAGTTGTCTTTTGTCTTTCTCGCCATCTACAGTTCGTTCTACTCGAGAGGCTACTGGTCTCTTATACGTACAAAATTGCGTACAGGCATGTCTCATTCTATTCTTGCAACTTTGTTTGGTTTTACTGAAATGCAAGTTTCTCACATTGTTGCTTCTGCAAGAAAAGCATTTCTTCAGGACTTCGTACCTTCATTTTTAGGTTTTTCTCATATTTCACGTTCCGAGATTATAGAAAATCATACTACAGTTTTTGCAAAAGAGCTGTTTTCTGACTGGGTAGACGATACAGCTATTCTTGTAATGGACGGCACCTACATTTATATTGAAAAAAGTAGTTCTTATACCCAACAACGAAGATGTTTCTCAGTACATAAAGGTCGCCCACTTATAAAACCTATGATGATCACAAGTACAGATGGTTATATTGTAAGTGTTTTTGGGCCATTCTTTGCAGATGGCAAAAATAGCGTGCCCATATATTTTGACAAGTATGTTAAAATCCAATGCAGAGGGCATCGTCGATTGGCTAAATGAAGAAGACATATTTATTCTTGACCGTGGTTTTCGTGATGCTGTGGAAAACAATTACAGATTTCGGTTATCAATGTGAAATGCCAGCATTTCTTAACAAATCTATCAAACAACATACAACAGAAGAGGCAAATAGTTCAAGACTTGTAACAAAACTTTGTTGGGTGGTAGAGTCTGCCAACGGTAGATTGAAACGTTGGAAGTTTCTCTCCAATGTAGTAACAAATACACAAATACCATTCATCGGAGACTATGTCAGAATTGTCGCAGCTTTAACAAATGCCTATAGACCACCTCTTGTTTCTGATAAACCACAAGACGAAAAGCTTGCACAACAAATGCTCTCACTGAAATCTAAACCCAATCATGTAATGGAAAAAGTATCAAATATTCGTATTACAAAGAAAGAAAAGTGGGTTAAGCTTGATGCAGAAGATTCAGATGTCAAAATAGACTTTCCTGTCCTATCAGAACAAAACTTAAGAGACATCACTTTTGGTATATACCAGTTGAAACAGGCAATCAATTACGTAAATGAACATGTAAGCGTACAAGGTAATTACGAAATTTCTGTGAATCAAAATGAAAACCTTTCAAATCTTGTACATGTTAAAATACAGTCTTGCCATGTATCTTCCAAAAAACACAATTGTTGGATTGAAAAAAGGCAAACAGAGGGAAACCCTATATCTGGCTGGTATTGCGATTGTAAAGTAGGTGCTAGGACTGTTGGGTGCTGTGCTCATGTTGCGTCGTGGAACCTGACAGCAGGATCCCAAACTTTTTCAGTGTTCGTTTATACAAAATCTTTTAACACTACACACATAAAACAGAACAAGGTTCCCTCTAGGTACGACAGGGGCGTGCTGAATACCTTGAAGTCAATTGATCTATACCCTGATAAGGTTTTTTTTTTCAGGAGTAACAACTAATTTCAAATTCTTGGATTTCATTTTCATAGTAATTTTATTTTCATAATTAGTCGCCCACATGGCGCAGTGATTAGAGCGTCTGCTCTAGAATCGCGGAGTAAGGAGTTGATCCTTACGTCGCGGATTCGAATCCCACTGTGCGACGTGGAGACCGGTCATTTGGATGAGACCGTTTAAACTAAGGTCCTGTGATGCAGTACTTAGATGCTGGCACGAAAAAAAGTCCTCACGGCTCAATGGCCCTGAGTGTCGAGTATAGATCAAAATTTGCGGCTCTCCACCGGAGAGTCGTGGAGTCTTCATATGAGTGAAAAATTCTTAAGAGGGACGTCAAACAAGTAACAACAAACAATCAACCATTTTCATAATTTGCATTTTTTTACACAAATAAACTAAAAATGCATCCATAAATCAAGCTGCTAAGATAATGACTGTAAAACTGTTTCGTTCATCTCTACACGTTAAAGGTATTGACTAGAACTAAAGCGATTCATGAGAAACAAAAAACTACACGCATGTGGCCTAAAGTCATTGACCGGAACGGATATCGATAAGCTTTTTCTAAAGACTAAAACCAATATCGGCCCTATAGGTCAAAGCATATATATACCTAGAAGTGATCCTTACACAGTTAATATTCGTGCACAACAACCAATCAAAGGGAAGAAAAAGTATATTACACAGTAAATCTTCTTGCCCAACAACCAATGCAAAGTAAAGAAAAAGTATTTTACATATAAAGATATTAATGTACATGTATACGCACAGTTATGAATTTGTCAGAAATGATATACCCCAGGTTTATACATGGTTCAATTCCAAAGCAGATGGGTACAGTCCACTAATTGTTTTTTCCCCATAGGTGAAAATTTTGATGTTTCTTTTCATAGTGATGTCCCTAATTTTCATTTAGCAGTGATTGATTGATATTATATTTTGTTTAACGTCCCTCTCGAGAATTTTGCACTTGTATGGAGATGCCACTACTTGCCAGTGGAGAGCTGCAAATTTTGTCCAATACTCGGCACTCAGGGCCAATGAGCAGGGCAACACGGGACCTCGGTTTATACGGTCTCATCTGAAGGAATGGTCTCCATGTCCCACAGTGGGATTCGAACCCACAGCGTAAAGATTGACTCCTTATTTTGCGACTCTAGAGCAGACGCGAAGTAAGGCAGTGAGTGACCCCTCAAAGTAAAGCACATCAAGTTATCTTTCCTTGGTTAAAATCTTGAGGTGGCATGTCAGATTTGTTTTCCGGCAAAATGCGTCTGTCTGCAATAACCTATGAAAGTGAAAGTAGGGGAATTCAAGACTTCTAATGGTGATATTTGCAAGGGAACATACTCCTTAACAAGTTTGAGGCTCAATTTAGTACATCTTCACATTATTATTTTATTCAAGTCTGCAAATTAAGGAACTTGTAATTTTTTTCTGCTCTACTTTCTTCTCCTACCAATCTAAAAATAATCAGAGGGATATACCCAGATAATCATGGAAACTTATAATTATATAGTACTGTACCTGTGCTTATAAGACAGATTGAAATTCATTTTTAATATCAACAAGTCGATCGATTAAGTGATTGACTAAGTGAAATGAAGTACAATTTTTGAAATTTGATGATTCCTCAGTACGAATTTGTTGAATACGATGATACACATGTACTAAATGTAATGTATAATTTATACAATGAAAGATATTAAAGGACATGTACTATACCCCCAGTGATAAATCGTGTTGGAAATGATATATATACCAAGTTATATATGGTTCATTTTCAAACCATAAAATCGTGTAATCTAAGTTATATTGTATACTTAAACTCATATATAAGACAGACATAGAAAGTCCTTTTATCAACAAGTAGATCAACTTAGTAAAGAACATGTATGGTTTATTAAACTTGGTATAATAAGATATTGATGTAGCTGCAGTTCCCGGAGTTCTTTTCAAGTGTAGAATAACATCTAATTAAGGTTTTGATGAGTTGTAATTAAGGAATCACTGTGTAGTTTGTTGGGTATGCCAGGGACAGTATTAATGACAACTGGAAATGTGGCATATAATTTACGCACAACAGGTGATTCCTAATGCAGATATCTTCATTTATATTTGGAATGAAAATTTTAATAAATATGACAAACATTCTGTCTAATAAACTGAAATACACAAGACATTCTATTAATTTTCATAGTGCCCCCCTACTGACAGATACAAATGAGATCTTTGGGGATTGACAAGTGCATATAAGTAGATCTGGGTTTGACCGTGAATTTTGTACTGAAATACATGTATACTGCAATCATTCTAAATGTATTGCAATATTTTCAATGACAATTAAAATGATTTTTCATTATATATTTAATTAATCTCCATTTATCAGCAAACTGCATGTAAAAACTGTTATAAATATGCCACATAAAAAAAAAGTTCATGTTGATTAATCTTAAATTTTCAATGAAATAATTACTCAAGAAATCCCAAGCATTTTGCCGACATAACAGTATACATACATGTATTAGAATACTATATTTCCATGTCAATGAATTTCAGTATACTGGAATATTGATATTATTGTGCAGCCCTACACGTATATATTTTGTTTTGACCTTTCACTCACCAAAATTTACATTCAGTTGTAAATATCAAGAAGTCAATTCATTTCAAACTTGCAGTTGCAAGGAGGAAACAAAGAGAAAACAATTGGAATTGTAAATACAATCAAACCTTATCTAAAACTCAATGGACCCAAGAAAAAAACTGAGAGATATCTAAGGATTTGAGATATCCAGGGTAAAGTACATAGAGAATAAAAGGTGGGGATTTTCAAATCACCTCAACAAATATCAATGGTACTGTATAAGTGGAAATTTTAGCGAGGCACAAACTCAAGAATGGGTATTTTATTTTTATTTTGAAGTAATTAACACATTTTTAAAAAGCTCACTATAGAAGGATTTACAATTAAAACGCAATCAATTTTTAGCGATATTCCATTTTAGGGATCTCAGCACCACGCTAAAAATTCTGCTTATACAGTATTTCAGTATTATTTTGCAATTTTGTGATGAATTGCAATTTCTTAATGAATATGACTATTTTATTGTACATAGATGTATAACACACACTGGCCAGTAACTCTGCCAGTCAAATGACCTGTTCCTCAATTCAAAAAGCCTGTAATGACTTGCAAGTTAAAACAGAGGTATTACTGTAACAGTAAAACTCATTTAGTACAAACACATATATTGTGAATTCATGGATAAAGTGAAGTTATCTTGGATTCCCAGCTATATAAATTTGAAATAGTGAAGTAATTTCAAAGGTCCCAGTGACTTCGTTACAAGTGAATTTTACTGTATTTTTATAGATTTTCTTTTTCATTACACAGGAAAAGATTGAATGTCTTCAGACACTAGGAGCTGAGGTTCATCCCTGTCCTGTAAAACCTTGGACTGATCCTGATAATTACAATCACCAGGTTAGTAAAACAATGGTCCTAAGACAGGGATAGTAAAACCTTGGATAGATCCTGATAATTACAATAACCAGGTTAGTAATACAATGATCCTAGGACAGGGATAGTAAAACCTTGGATAGATCCTGATAATTACAATCACCAGGTTAGTAATACAATGATCCTAGGACAGGGATAGTAAAACCTTGGATAGATGCTGATAATTACAATCACCAGGTTAGTAATACAATGATCCTAGGACAGGGATAGTAAAACCTTGGATAGATGCTGATAATTACAATCACCAGGTTAGTAATACAATGATCCTAGGACAGGGATAGTAAAACCTTGGATAGATCCTGATAATTACAATCACCAGGTTAGTAATACAATGATCCTAGGACAGGGATAGTAAAACCTTGGATATATCCTGATAATTACAATCACCAGGTTAGTAATACAATGATCCTAGGACAGGGATAGTAAAACCTTGGATAGATCCTGATAATTACAATCACCAGGTTAGTAATACAATGATCCTAGGACAGGGATAGTAAAACCTTGGATAGATGCTGATAATTACAATCACCAGGTTAGTAATACAATGATCCTAGGACAGGGATAGTAAAACCTTGGATAGATCCTGATAATTACAATCACCAGGTTAGTAATACAATGATCCTAGGACAGGGATAGTAAAACCTTGGATAGATGCTGATAATTACAATCACCAGGTTAGTAATACAATGATCCTAGGACAGGGATAGTAAAACCTTGGATATATCCTGATAATTATAATCACCAGGTTAGTAATACAATGATCCTAGGACAGGGATAGTAAAACCTTGGATAGATGCTGATAATTACAATCACCAGGTTAGTAATACAATGATCCTAGGACAGGGATAGTAAAACCTTGGATAGATCCTGATAATTACAATCACCAGGTTAGTAATACAATGATCCTAGGACAGGGATAGTAAAACCTTGGATAGATCCTGATAATTACAATCACCAGGTTAGTAATACAATGATCCTAGGACAGGGATAGTAAAACCTTGGATAGATGCTGATAATTACAATCACCAGGTTAGTGTTCTGACCACACTAAAACAATGGTTCCAGGACAGGGATAGTAATATTGTGGACAGATCCTTATGATTACAATCACCAAGTTAGTGTTCTGACCCAATTAAAACAATGGTCCTAAGACAGGGATAGTAAAACCTTGGACTGATCCTGATAATGATAATAACCAGGGTAGTAAAACAATGGTCCTAAGACAGGGATAGTCAAACCTTGGAATGATCCTGATAATTAAAATCACCAGGTTAGTAAAACAATGGTCCTAAGACAGGGATAGTCAAACCTTGGACAGATCCTGATAATTAAAATCACCAGGTTAGTAAAACAGTGGTCTTTGGACAGGGATAGTAAAACCTTGGATAGATCCTGATAATTACAATCACCAGATTAGTAAAACAATGGTACCAGGACAGGGATAGTAAAACCTTGGATAAATCCTGATAATTTTGGGGCCCATTTTACAAAAGAACTTATAGCTAAGACGAAAATTTTGTTAATTGTAAAGTTTTGCAAACACAAAAAATGGTTCTGTTTAAAAATGCTTAAAAGTATCTTACAACATTCTTTTTAAAAAAATGTTATAAAACCATATCATCTTTAGACATTCATTTGAATAGTACTTTTGCTATGCCTAAAAGGCCTTAAAATGCATTCTGAATATTTTGTTGAATGTAAAAGTCTCTTTTGTCTCCTGCTTAATGTTGTTATGGTAGTGCTTATTATGGTCACTGCAACAAGTGCCCTGGATGACTGTAAAATAAAGAAGAATATACTCAGTATTCTGTAATCACAAACAATTTTTCGATAGACAGAATATTTTCCATGCAAAACAATTATTTTGAATGCATGTCCACAGAAAACATAAAAATAAAACATTCAGTTGATTTTTCACCTTTGCTTTTGTGATGTGCTTCATGAGCAGTAGAATCGTAGGTCTGTACATATTCTATCATCAGAACTAAGTTTTACATTCAAACCTAATACAGATTATCAGATACTGTATACAGGGAAATCCCCCCCTCCCCCATTTTATTTTTACCCCTTCCCCCCTAACCTCGCTTGGGCAAATTTAAAAAGAGGCGAATTCAAAGAATACAGTATAATTCCTTGAACAAAACTGTGACTGGGCAAATTTAAAGCAGGGCAAAATTGTTTGCAAGGGTGAAAGGGCGAAAATAAAATGGGGCGAAAATAACCCTGTATAGTACTCATTGGTGATCTTGTCTTTTACTCATCTCCATTGGTTTTCCGATGATGTTTGACTCAAATAAATTCTATTCTAGGACATATGTGTGTTCTGTATTTTACTTACAGTACTTCATTATTTATTTTATTAAGACTAATTATTTTTGTATCATCAGTGTACTTAACTCATATGTGCTCAGTTTCACTATGCTGAACTTTTTGTATTGGAGCAACTTGTCTTTTCTTTGTCTAAATAAATACCAAAAATTGTAAAAATAAGCAGTTATTAAAAATACTTCTTTCTATTTTCTTAGAAATGATATTTTTGTACATATATGAGGGTTGTCTGGTAAAATCATGGACAAAGCCTTTTTCTCAAAAAATAATGGGTGCACTAAGCTGAAATTTTCAGTAAATGTTTATTTATCATATTGAAGTGCATCATAATTTTTTTGATAAAAGATAGACAAAAATAAAGATTTTATAATGTTTGAATGTGCACAGGGTACGGTCTCACGGCGCACGGTCAAAAAATGAAGGTTTTAAAGAATACATGAGTATTGATCCGAAATAAAAGATTTTAATAGATAAGATTGGGGTAAAAATTATTGGTTATTTGATTCCACAATTTATTTTGTCATCTTTTTAAAAATATCAAGGCATTTGGTTAATTTTTGGCAGTTTCCTGAGCATTCGAAATTGGAAAGTGGTAAACACAATACACGAAAAATAGTGACATTTGATGATGTTACGGTGCACCTGAGAGCAGTTCAATTTGATTTAGATGGTGTAATAACACCTTTAGAGACTTTAAATGAATAAAGAAGGAAAATTTTTTTAAAAAAATTACCAGATCTTTAGTATAGAAATGAAATAGGAGTTTTATTAGTGAAGTTGTTCTTGATCGAGTCCCCATGTAGTACAAAACATATGGTCAAACTGCCATTGCAATAGCAAAAGACGCTGTCATTGTTGACCGTCAATATAAGATTGTCTATTAGTAGAATGATGGTAGGAATATAATTGTCCGTAACTTACTAATAAATCTGTAGAAGATCACACGTTTGTGCCAGATTGGTTCTTCAACTGATTATGGAGACAAAAGTATGTGCAACAATGAAATTACTTAATTTAAGTGACTTATCCAACTTTATTTTTAGCGCAAAGATTGAACATGACGCTGTTTTAGACACTTTGACGTTATCATCCGTGCGCCGTAAGGTGATACAATACATAACATATGTTCTTTGGCTTAACTGGTGACAGCCATGACAAGTTAGATTGTTTACTTTTATTTTCTCAATTTGACCCAAATAAGCTCTATTTTTATTTGAAATAAAATAAAAATTACAGATAAAACTACATGTAGTCATTGTTGGAATACCCAACAATTCACGTGAAGATGGTGTGATACGTTAATAAAACAAATTAGTAGTGGGATGTCATTATCACATGCTGCAAAACAGCAAAACATTTTCAAAATCAATTTTCTAATTGTGTTTTCAAAATAGATATTGTTTGTCATAATGTTTAAAGCTTGAAAATATAATTTCAAAATCTAATTTGCACTAAATGACTTCATCTGTTATCTATATTCTTGGGAAAAAAAGTACCTTCTACATTAATTTTTATTTATTTCGTATTTCTAACTGCAACTAATAGGATGTCTTGAGGGAATATCCTAGAAAATTAGCTTTGGAAATTACAAAATTCATATGATATTGGCATTGGAGAGAACAAAAATGGCATAAAAATCATGTTGGAAATTATAAAAATTTCTTACAAGTCCATTGTTGTACTGTCCAAGGTTAGAGAGTTTGTTAATCTGTCTTACTTCTGAAGGTTTATTTCTATTCAGTTAAATGATAAGTACAGCAATGGAGCTGGGTTTTTGTAAAAATTTATAAGGCTTTTATGAAATTATATTCAGGTTTTTTTTTGTAATGTCCTCCAGGGCAGGCCTGCTTAAATAAGGATTTACTTTTGGAAAGGTTTAATTTGTATAATTTAAATAAATTTACAAGAAGATGCTACATAAGTATATGCTGTAGAACAACTTAGATTAATTTAAGTATTCTTAACACATTGGTAGACCTATTAAAATACAATGTAAATTAATTGAACACTTTACATGTTTGCATGTATTTTCTCCACTGAGTAATTTTAGAGCAATTTCTACTCAATACTTTTTGTCTTTGAACATTATTACAAGTATTTTTTGTTGAAAATGAATGAGAGCCCTTATATCCATAAGTAAAATTCTATAATTTTATACCCTGAAAATCTTGAACCTTTGGATATAATGTATCATGTTTTTTTTTCTTGGTCCGATTGAGTTCAAGATAATGAGGTTTTACTATATTTGTTTTCAGGCAGCTAGGTATGCACAGAGTTTAGAAAATGCAGTATGGACAAACCAGTTTGACAACACAGCTAATAAAAGGGCACACATTGAAACCACAGGGCCAGAGATTTGGCAGGAAACCAGTAAGTTTATCATCAGAAATCACTAGGCCAGAGATTTAGTAGGAAACTTGTAATTTTGTAATCAAACACTATAGTGTCTGCAAAAAAAGGAAGATCCAGCACTTACAAAGATAGAATTTTTTACAACAGTTTTAAAATTACCTGACAAGTCCTATTGAAAAGGGGGGGGGGGGTCAGCTACATGGTGTATGGGATTTGATAACATGGATAAAGAAGAGCAAAGTTGTTGATATTTAATTTGAAAATTTTACATGCTGCTAAGGACTTGAATTCTTTGGGTCTCTTCATTTACCACAAAAACAATAAAACTTAAACCTCCAACAAAAATTAATAATTTCACAGCAATTCCTATGTATGAAGAAAACTGGACATTGATGGTGGAAATTGTTAAGTCATATGTTTTTGATTATAACCCTCAGATGGGAAAGTGAATGCTGTTGTATTTGGAACTGGAACAGGTGGGACTTTAGCAGGAGTGGGCACCTACCTCAAAGATAAAAACAAAAATGTCCAGGTGTTTCTGGCTGATCCTCAGGTAATTTTACATTCTCTGACGTTAAGAAAATAAATTCAAGATAATAAGGAAGCATATAACATTACTGCTACATCTTCAAAGCAGTCTTTATGTATACTGCTACATACTCATTACTGCTGCAAAATAGTATGCATTATTGCTACATTTGTTATTATACATTTGTGCAATAGCATTTGTGTTATAACTTTTAGATTGACTTTGGTATCAGGAAAGAAATCTTTATTTCAAGAATAGCAAAGTTAAATTATTATTAAACTTTGCAAGCAATCTCCATTGTTGTTCAAATCAACTTCCAGGGGCAGGGCAGGGTCAGTGTCTTTTAAAATCTTCTTTTCAAGAGTCAATGGACAAAAAAAAGAAAAGATAAAACTTATGTGTGTGTTTTTAATATAATAGAATTATTAATATGCAATTATTTCCAAAGTTTGTGAATTCATTTTTTTCTTCAGATTATGGACCTTAGGGGTTAGGGTAGGGCTAAAGTCATAGGGCTAAAGTCATGGATCCAGTTTTACATAATTTATGTGTATGGGGGAGTTTTGAAATGCATCAAGAGGATTTCAGTCATACTGAGATACTTAAACATTCACAGTTAGTGTGGGTTGAAAGATCTGTTAGAGTTAGAATGGGGCTACAATATGGGATCAAATTTTTTAACGAAACCACACTATAAGATTATGTAGGTAAGATGTGTAGCTCATATGGGGCATTTTCTTTTGTAGTCTAAGGATAACAGATTTAAATGGAATAAAAGGGGCATACAACTCTCTCTTTCTCCAAATATTTATTACAAATATTTCATAGCCAAGGAATAATCTGATATTTTGTTAGAATTTAATTACACTGGAACAGTTTTGTAAAGTATCAAAAATTTTTATGATAAATATGAAATACTGTATTTTCCGAGGTATATTTTCTATTGTCTGAGTATAAGCATCCTTGACCAATCAAAACTTTGAAAGTGAACTTAATTGCAATGAAATGCCATTTTAATTATTTTTTTTTCATTCTGAGCTGTTAATGTCAACCCAAAGCCTGTGAATGGTTGACTACAAGAAGACAATAAATTTGCTAACGATGATGTACTTTACTATTGTAAATGCATGCATATAAACTCACATTGCTAATTAATATCAGTTATAGTGCATAAAATTGCCAATATTAAAGAATTTCAGTAAGAAAATGTAGAGCAGCTCAAGAAAGGACAACTGCACTTATGGACCCTGGAAAAAATTGATTCAAACAAAGCATAATTTTTTTTCATCTCACATCATCAAATGATATCTTAACCACAAGATTAAAAAAAATTTTAGTGCTGAAATTCATGTATATACAAAGAGCAAAGCCCCATGCAATGTGGTAGGAGTCAGCCAACATTTTTGAGTTTCTTTAGTAAATTGAGGATGGGCATTCATTTGAAAGCCTAATTGTTAACTATCAGCTTAATGTAGTGCAAACTTACATAATATGTCATTTTTAACATACATATTGTAAGGCAATTGTACTAGTATTGGAAGTCATAATATTATACAACTCAAAATAACTGACCTAAATAGATGACACTCAGATAGATTCAGCAGAACTTTTCCAGATTTGGGGTATCTGTAGGCATTTTAAATCCCTAGTTCTTCAAAATCCATGCTGTTGATATTAACAATGATTTAGAATAAGAAATATCCACCAGTGTTAAGTTATTACCAAAAGAGAACAATTTTGTACAATAATATACATGTATTCTGAATTAAAATAGCACTGTATAGGGTTCATTTGCTATTTCTTTTAAAAAACGATTAGAAGATAAAAGAGAATAATAATGTTTTTGAAGGGAAAAAAAGCATTTAACACAACCAAACATGTCTATTCATCTGATTGAATACGATGTAAACATACATGTACCAGTGCTTGAGACACAGAATTTCAACTGTATTGTATTTGCATGTAAAGCCAATCCCAAGTGATTTTATTAGAATTATGCTGAATATCTTTTATATAATGAAGACGATTTTCAAAAGAAGGAATATTATGAATTATCTTTTTATATACTTAAAAATGAAAGGATGGTTTTTGAAAACCATTTTAATCAATAATAAACAATTAATTTTATTTGTTTGTTTGTTGTTTATAATGTCCCTATCAAGAATTTTTCACTCATATGTGGATACCCCACTACTTGCTGGTGGATAAAATAATTAGTTATTAGTTATTCATGATGGCATCATGAGTTATTCTAAAGACATTTTTTTAAAAATCACAAATTCTTTTCTTATTTAATGCGTAGCTTGTTTCTGTAAATGTTATCTTCATTATGAACATGATTCAAACTTGTGTTTGTGAGTTCAATTTTGTGATATTGAGCTTTAAAATGTGTCATAATCCCATATATTTGATTGAAAGCTGACCTTTACTTTATATAGTAAAGTTAGAAATATTAACATTAAATATCAATGTAGTAAATGCTTTTATATAATAATTGAATGATTCCCAAGCTTTCTGATTGAGTAAAATCCAACAAATAAAAAAAATAAGTTCATCTGTATCTGACTTTCCATAAATTAGATTTTTTTGGACATTGGACCAAACATCAGATAAGGAACTTTTAAAAGATTACCGTATGTTCTTTTTCATTTGAATTTTTTTTTAATTCACATTTGTCCTGTGAAATTCAATTATCTCAGTGCTTTCAAAGAGTTATTGAAGTATGGTGAAGTTCTATCTGAAAGCAGTAAGAGATATGATTGAAATAAGTTCGTACTATTTAATGATTGTCACCTACAATAAAAATGTAGCTGTATTCTTTGGTCTGCTTCTGTTTTAATAATTAATTCTTAATATCACGAGAAATCCATTATTAGCATGTAAATCATTGTAAACATGCATAACCTTTACTGTACAATGAATTAGCAGCCTCCCAAGGAAACTTCAATGATGTACATAATTTAACTAAAATGTCTTTAAAGCTTACATAAGTACATGTATTTTGTTTCTGAATTGTCCTAGAGTGAAATTTAATTTCTTGTTTAGTTGTTATCCCACAGTGGATGCAGATGAAAGAAAGGGGGAAAACAGGTCAAATAGCAGGGAGATCTCCCTGCAGTGTATAGCCCAATAGGAACCTGGATATTTAGTTAGAATTTGTTTTCATAAAAACAAACATTATTGTGATGTAACATTGAGTGATAGTTATGTGATAATTTCTCTTTCAGGGAAGTGTTCTGTACAACTATATAAAAAATGGAAAGTTAGAAAGAACCCCTGGTGATTCCATTACAGAGGGCATAGGTCAAGGCCGGGTCACTCAAAATTTGAAGGATGCTCCTATTGATGACGCATTAGCAATCAAAGATGTCCATGCAGTGGAATGGGTAAATGGAAAGATAAATTTAACATGATATTTCAGGCTTCTGACCATAGAGTAGTTACAAATCAAATAATGTATCCTAGAATCAGATTTAAAGCCACAAGAGGTAGTCAAAGCTCAACCATAAGATTCCAAGACATAAACTTTAAAAGTCTGAAAAAAAAATTGTGCAATTTTCTTAATGCTTTCAGAATGCTTTTTGTTTCAGACCTTCAGACTTCTCCATGAGGAGGGCTTTTTTGTAGGTGCTTCCACGGGACTAAACATAGCAGCTGCAAAGCAGGTAGCTGAGATCATGGGTCCAGGACACACTATTGTTACCTGTCTGTGTGACACAGGCCAGGTAATTTTGATTTTATTTGTTTGTTTTAAGACCCTTTTGAGATTTTTTCCCTCATATTAGGATTCCACCTCTTGCCAGTGGAGGGCTGCAAATTTAGACCTTAGTATATGTACCTGATACTCAGGGCCATTAAGCAGAGGAAGATTTTTTCTTGCCAGCAACTATCAAAACACAGGACATCAGTTTATACTGTCTCATCCCAAGGACAGGTCTGCATGTCTCCCAGTGGGATTCATACCTGATGTATGGATCAACTTCTTACTTCATGTCTGTAGATCAACCACTCTAACCATTACACCACATGGGGGATAAATTTTGTTTTTGAAAATATTGCTATTCACACAAATGCCAAGCCCAGCTGCTTTTTATTATGCACTTCATGTAATATACTCTTATTAAGTAATAATTGATCTCTCTTATATTAAAAGGAATATTTGGAAAACAAAGATATTAAAAATTTATCTTTATTATACCCCCCGCTTGAAAAGTGGGTATATAGTGATTGGTATGTCCGTTCGTCTGTCTGTTATGCTTTGGGGTACCCATCTCTTATCTGCAACTCCTCTCATACCACTGAAGGAAATTTAATGAAACTTTCACAGAATCTTAATTACGTATTGCCATTGTGCACCTTCTATTTTACTTTTTGATTTGACATATATTTTGGATTTTCCAGAGCAAAACATGGAGGGCTGCAAATGCCATTATGTTGCATACATGGGGGCGGGGTTTTTGAAAATATTGATACTCACACATATGCCAATCCCAGCTGCTTTTCATTATGCACTTCATGTAATATACTCTTATTAAGTAATAATTGATCTCTCTTATATAAAGAAGAATATTTGGAAAACAAGGATATTAAAAATTTATCTTTTTATTTACTTACTTTTCATAGGATGGTTTTTGTTAATAACTCTTGGAATCAATAATAAACATTCAGTTTTTCATAGGTAAAGTAGCCAAAAGTTTCTGTCATTATCATGATCAATTAAATGTTGATATAAAATAAGTCCAAGATGAAAATATTCACCATTATGATTATTTTAGACCTATGCTATTGATTCAAGGTTTAGTTTTCTAAGAAGTGCATTGACTTCAAATATTTAGGCTTATAAGTGTGTTGAAGTAGATTTATGCGCAGTTCTTTAATACATGGGTACCTTTCCACCTATAGTGCCAAAAGTAATTGAAACAATTGCAGATATTTAACAGTAATATTGAAATTTGAAATCACAATATTTGACAATTATTTGTTGATAAAATTCTAATTTGGTATTAGTCATGAGTTGATAACCCACATCTTAAGTCAGGCATCTCATTGCAAAAAGGTGGTTTGGGGTTCAGGAATTGGCTGTCCTAATTTTAGAAGCCAAGAACATAAAAAAACCTAAAATAAGTACTGTAAAATCACATATTTTCTTGGGATCAAATATTTTGTGGTCCGATGAAAAAATATGGGTTCTCGGGGATTAAAATTTCAAGGATGAAGAATTTTAAGTAGTAATATCTGTGAAAAATTACATTCAAAAATACATTAAATTCTTGGGTTTCTTCATACCACAAAAAAAAAAAACAACTATAAAAATTAACCCCCTAACAAAATGAGTGATTTTACAGTAATCACTGAATCCCTTGTGTGTCTGTCTGTTTATATACATATAGTGTTAACTTGGGTATCTTTCTTTCTATAATCTTCATATTTAAACCACTTAGGTTTATATAGGTGGTAAATGGTAAGAGAAAGACAGTTTTGCAAACATTTGGTCAAAGTCAAAATGATTCTCTTATTAAATGAAGCATAATGTTTAGGCCTGTGTCAAGAAGTTGACATGTCCACAAACATAACACTTGATAATTTCCATAAGATGTTTAAATGTTAAGACAAGCAGGGTAGTTCAGATTGCTATTGTTGACACAACTGAGTTTTCATGAATCATTTCTTTGCAGTAAAACATGTTTCTAATGAACACACATATATAATGAATTGCAGCAAAGTGATTCCCATTCCTTATGGCTTTAAAATATACAGTGTAGTGGGATCAGATATAATGAATGATGTTTATATTTAAACAAAGCCCTTTGAATTTCAGTACAAGCATGTTTTATATACTGTAGTAATAAAAGTTTTGAGGTATATATACATATGTACATTTGTAGGCAAGGCCTATATATAGGGGTCTTCAGATATAGCGAGAATTTGAATAGAAATGGCGGACACATTCCTTTTTCAAATCGTGAACAGCTTTAATTTAGAATTAAATAAAGTAAACAAAAATGATGAATTGATACAGTATTTTACATATGACATACTCAATATATTTTATTGGAGTTTTCTCCCTTACAGTGTTATTCTCTTTTCTAGAGATACTATGGAAAGTTGTTCAGTAGGAAGGTGCTTCAAGACAGAGGTAAGATCATAAACAGATTTAAAATGGGGTGGGGTGAAAAAGTCTCCTCCTCCCTACCACCACACACACACACACCCACCCTCACACACACACACACCAAAAAAAGGGGAGAATTGCACAGAGATACATGCATTTAGTACAGAAGGACAGATAATACAAACCAATTTTTTATCAAAAGTCCTGAAAATAATATCCTGAATTACATCAATGTGAGAAAAAATAATAAGCTTCATAGTATAGAATTTACTGTATACAGGGAAATTTTCGCCCCATTTTAATTTCGCCCCTTTTGCCCTACTTCCAATTGGGCGAATTTAAAACAGGGCAAATTCAAAGAATACAGTATAATTTTTTAAACAAAACTATGACAGGGTGAATTTAAAATGGGACAAAATTGTTTTCAAGTGTGAAAGGGTGAAATTAAGACGGGGCGAAAATAACCCTGTATACAGTATTTTAATTCAAAATTTCATAAAAATGGGATTTTAAGTGACAAAAAATTATATAAATAAAATAAGGTTGGTCGCAAAATGTCATAAAAAGTTAACAAATTCTTAATATTTTAGTTACATGTATTTATTTGTCACAACATTTACAACCAAAATTGGTCAAACAATATATACCAATCCAGGCATGTATCATCTGTCTAAAAGGGCAAAAATTATTTTTCAAGTAATTTACGAATTACCGAAAAGAAAACATTTTGAATGAATACTTTAGATACCAAAATACCACTGTTTAAGTCAGGTGGGGATCTTTTTTTTTTTGCATCTGTAAAATATTTTCAAATTTGCTCCCACACTTGAGATTGAATCCTTGATCTCCTATTGGAGATTCCTCTCCAAATCAGTTGGAGGTGGATGTTTTGATAAATGTACTAATTGATGAAAACAAGATTGTTTTGCACTTAAGTTTGTAGAAGGTGCTAGACTCTAGGTTGTATTGTTACTTATTCTATTTAATTAAGCAAGGACAAATGTATCTTACATTTAGCATTACTTAATGTTATAAACTGGATATAAAACATAATTAAAGTGATTAGCGTATACACTAATTGCTTAAAATGGGTACAGAAAGCAGAGGGTGTTTGCCTTGAGGACAGCCACAGCAAAATAAAATAGATATGTATGTACTGTTAATACTTTCAAATAAATTAAGAATCTTTGGTGAAATGTTCAGACAATCTCTTTCATTCATGACTGTTTTAGGAGTTGATTTGATATGGAATTTTATCTTTTAGTACTTTTATATCGGTGCAATCTATAATAGAGGTCATTAGGTGTTTATTGAATATTTCGCACATTAAGCAAACAGTTGGACGTAAAAACCTTTATATTATTGCTTTAGCTTCCCTTGAACTGGCATAAAAATTACCTACATGTATGTACTGTAAAAGTCTAGACGCAAAAGAAGAGAATAGACATGTATATGTGATTCTTGCAGTGATTTTATTTAGGCAATAATAAGTTGACATAAATAACCATTTTAGAGTAGAGATGGAAACAAAATCGTCTGCAAAAGAGATGGAAATCAAATTTTCAGCATAAGATCATGTTAAAGTAAAAGCCCCCCCCCCCTCCCCCAATTAGCTTCTTTTATAAAATTTGTCCTCAACACCTTCTGAAAATTTCTATCACATTTTCTTAGAATAATTGTTATAAATGCTTTCATTAATATAAGGCCTGTTCTCTTTATGGCTGCATATCACATCTGGAATTTTGTATAAAAATATTCAACTTTTGATTTCCAACACCTAAAAGTTCTCCAATATTTTGCATAAAGTACTTTTCTGAAAATGAAAACAGACTGTTAACTTTTTCCCCACATAAAAAATGAAAGAATAAATAATTAATGTCTTACATAAATTTGGTGCAGTCACCAACAATGTTCAGGGGAACATTGAATTTGGTAAACATTGCATGATCATTTAAATTATGCAAAATTTTTAAACTTGACTTGATGCATTTATGTACAGTGTATTGTAATATTTTTATTAAAAAATGTGGTTTGAATTAAATATAATATTTATATCCTATGAAGAAATTTATGTTTATTTACTTGATTAAAATTAAATTTCAAGAAAGGTACCCTACAAAAATATTAGAAATGTACAAAAATAAATATCGAAAATGATGTGTAAAATATGGAAATGGAAATAAATACATATAATGTAAGAATTGTAAAGCAAATTTCTAGAAATAAAATGCTGCCCTCTATATATAGTTATGAGGAAATGAAAATGTATACCCTACACCCATTATAGGATATATCTTTCCATTCCTCAGGAAAGAAAAAGTAAAACCCTCAAGAAATCAGAGATCATTTTGCTGTCTGTTAGCAAATTATCTGATGCAATAACAGCCACTCATCAATCTGCAGACTTCATTGAATGAGGGATGGTAACAGGAAGAATTCTCTTAGTTAGTGGTCAAAAGTCTTGTTTATTTGTCGGAAATAATTGATTTGATCATTAAAGGAGTTATTATTTGAAGAATTTCATTTTTTTAATGAAAATCTTTACAACAGTTCATTAAAATGCTGGTATAAGATAAATTAACCAACATAAATTTTTGCATGAGTCAGCAACAATTATATTTATTACCACATATATTTGCCTATAAATTGATTATAAGGAGTTTAATTAAAAAGTTATTTTCCTGTAAGATGAAAAACAGTATTATTTTTAATGATTCCAGAAATAATTGTTCATAAAGGTACAAACTTATTATAATGTAGGAAAAATGATCAAGGCCACTACAGTGTATATGCATAAAGCCCAAAATCTTATATTTATGTTCCCCAAACGAAGTTGGGGAACATATTGTTTTTACTCTGTTTCTTATTATTATTATTATGTTCCCCAAACGGAGTTTGGGAACATATTGTTTTTACTCTGTTTCTTATTATTATTATTATTATTATTTTTTTTCTTATTTGTTCTCCGGTACTTTTTTGTCCGCGAGTGTTCTCAGAAACTGTTCACCCAACTGAGCTAAAACCTTTTTAGGGTTAATAGGTGTGTAGTGTAGGTGTGCGGAACGAAGGTCATTTTGCGCGCATACGCCTGCACGTGCGTGCGCGTGAAATGAGTGAATTGACTGATATACTTAATATAGCTATAACTTTTACATTTTTTGATGAAATGCTTTGAAACTCATTACATGAGGATATATTAATAGTGTTAATATAATGACACTGTCAAATTAGCACGAACTCACGCGCATGCACGTGCGCTTTGCTCTGATTGGCTGAAACAAAAAACTCAATAACTCTTTTGTCTTTTGACGAAATGCTTTGAAATTTAAGAAATTGTCATGAATTAGGATACCCTACAATATGGTATGGAACAATTTCATGAAATCACGCGCATGCACGTGCAATGCAATCCGATTGGCTGAAACTTTAAATGGCTATATCTCCTTTGTTTTTTGACGAAATGCTTTGAAATTTAAAACATAGTCACGCATTAGGATATCCTGCAATATGAAATACAAAAATTTCAAGAAATCACGCGCATGCACGTGTGCTGCAATCTGATTGGCTGAAACTTTAAATGGCTATATCTCCTTTGTTTTTTGACGAAATGCTTTGAAATTTAAAACATAGTCATGCATTAGGACATTCTACAATATGATTTAGAAAAAGATTCTTGAAATCACGTGGATGCACGTGTGCTGCAATTTGATTGGCCGAAACTTGAAATGGCTATAATTCCCTTGGTTTTCAACCAAACAAGATGGGATTTAGAACATAGATAGATATAAAGGCCTCCTACAAGAGGGTATGGTCATCATGCACGTACACGCACGTGCGTGCATTTGGAATGAGTGAAATTAAATATACACTTAAATGAGTGATTTTTTAAATACTTTTGGACTAAATGCTTGATATAAAGTATATTTAAATATATAGAAAGTGTAGACAAGATTATATGATCATTACGCACGTGCATTCACATGGGCACGCGTGCAATGTTAAAATTTGAATATAATTGGTATCCTTTTGGGAAAACGTTGTAAAAGTAAAAAATGCACAGATGTTGTCTTATTAATGAAGTTTACAGGGAATATGGCATCAAAAGGGATTTGGGGAGCGTTTGGGGAACATCTGTAACGGTTCCCGTTACAATTAGCACTAGTTATTATTATTATTATTATTTTTCTTCTTCTTCCTGGGTACTTTTTTGTCCGGGAATGATCTTGTAAACTGTTCGTCCGAGGTAGGTAAAACCTTTTTAGGGTAAGTAGACATGTTATGCAGATTTGCGGAATCAAGGTCATTTTGCGCGCACGTGCTTGCAAGAGCGCGCACGTGCAACACTTGAAATAACCAATATAATAGATATAGTCGGAACTTTTCTATTTTTTGATAAAATGCTTTGAAACTCATAATGTAAGGATACATTAGTAGTATAAACAAGATGGCATGGTCAAAATAGCAAGATCTCACGCGCATGCACGTGCGCTTTGCTCTGATTGGCTGAAACTAAAGTCTCAATATCTTTCTTGTTTCTTGTCATAATCTTTTGAAATTTTGAACATGGTCCTACATTATGAAGATCTACAGCATGATATATTAAAATTTTAATAAAAGCATGCGCATGCGCGCGTGCTGTAATCTGATTGGCTAAAACTTTAAATGGCTATATCTCCTTTGTTTTTTGACGAAATGCTTTGAAATTTAAAACATAGTCATGCATTACGATATCCTAAAATATGATATAGAAAAATTTCAAGAAATTACGCGCATGCACGTGTGCTGCAATCTGATTGGCTGAAACTTCAAATGGCTATAAATCTCTTGTTTTTCAACCAAACAGGATGGGATTTAGAACTTGGATAAATATAAGGGACTCCTACAAGAAGGTGTAGTCATTATGCACGTGCTTGCACGTGCGTGCACGTGAAATGAGTAAAATAAAAAATACACTCGAATGAGTGCATTTTTTAATACTTTTGGATTAAATGCTTTGATATTATTAAAATTTTAGATAGTGTAGACAAGATAATATGGTCGTTACGCACATGAACACGCGTGCAATGCCTATTTTTATGTTCCCCAAACGAAGTTGGGGAACATATTGTTTTTACTCTGTTTCTTATTATTATTATTATTTTTATTTTTCTTCTTCTTCCTGGGTACTTTTTTGTCCGGGAATGATCTCGTAAACTATACATCTGACTAAGGTGAAATGTTTTTAGGGTCAGTACACATGTTATGTAGATTTGCGGAATGAAGGTCATTTTGCGCGCACGTGCTTGCAAGAGCGTGCACGTGCAACATGTGGAATGACTGATTTACTTGATATAGGCGTAACTTTTTAAATTTTTGATGAAATGCTTTGAAACTTATAATATAAGGATATATTAGTAGCATAGACAATATGACATGGTCAAAATAGCAAAATCTCACGCGCATGCACGTGCGCTTTGCTCTGATTGGCTAAAACTAAAGTCTCAATATCTTTCTCGTTTTTTGACGAAATCCTTTGAAATTTTGAAAATAGCCATGCATTAGGATATCCTACAACATGATATATAGCAATTATCATGAAAACACGTGCATGCACGTGCGCGGCAATCTGATTGGCTTAAACTTTAAATAGCTATAACTCCCTTGATTTTCAACCAAACAGGATGGTATTTGGAACATAGATAGATATACTGGACTACTACAAGAAAATATGGTCACCATGCACATGCATACACGTGCATGTACGTGCGCTGCATTCTGATTGGCTGAAACTTTAAACAGCTATAACTCCCTTGGTTTTCAACCAAACGGGGTGGGATTTAGAACATAGATAGATGTAACAAGAAGGTATGGTCACCATGCTCATGTCTGCACGTGCGTGCACGTGAAATGAGCAAAATCAAAAAAAAAACACTTGAATGAGCGTATCTTTTTAATACTTTTGGATTAAATACTTTAATATTAAGTATATTAAAATATATAGATTGTGTAGACAAGATGATATGGTCATTACGCACATGCATTCACATGCGCACGCGTACAATGCTAAAATTTGAATGAACTTTGTACACTTCTGGGTAAACGTTTTTAAGTTTCAAATGCATCGAGTTTGTTTTATTTAATGAAGCTTCCAGGGAATATGGCACCAAAAGGGAGTTGGGGAGTGTTTGGGGAACATCTGTAACGGTCCCCGTTACAATTAGCACTAGTTTTAATATATTTTGTATATTTCTTGGAAGACCTTGATTAAGTCTAAATTCCATAAAATATTTCTTATTTAATAGAGATAACAGGGAATATGGCACCAAAAGGGAGTTGGGGAGCGTTTGGGGAACATCTGTAATTTTTACTCTGTTTCTTATTATTATTATTTTTCTTCTTCCTGGGCACTTTTTTGTCCGCGAATGATCTCGTAAACTACACATCCAACTAAGGTGAAATGTTTTTAGGGTCAGTAGACATGTTATGTAGATTTGCGGAACGAAGGTCATTTTGCGCGCACGTGCTTGCAAGAGCGCGCACGTGCAACATGTGAATAACAAATATAATGTATAGTGCCGTAACTTTTCTATTTTTTGATGAAATGTTTTGAAATTCATAATGTAAGGATGTATTAGTAGTATAAACAAGATGACGTGGTCAATATGGGAAGATCTCACGCGCATGCACGTGCGCTACGCTCTGATTGGCTGAAACTTCAGTGTTTTCAATAAGAGCCGGCAACCGGCAAAATTAACCTCCTGTACGAGAAATTTTGCCGGCTATGAAATTTCCGTCATAAGAATTTTGCCGGTGCTGATACGTGAAATCATTACCGCAACTATTTCCATGATTTAGAGTAGCTTCCCTTGAGTGCGCTCTTTTTTCAAGGAAGTTTGATTAGATCGATAGTGTCATGTAATGGCATCGCGGACAACGAATATTTGAGCGAAGTCGTGGAGAAACGTGCTGCTGCTGTAACACATGCGTTTGAGATCACATACGTTAAGAGGCATAAAAAATGGTCCCTTCCGAAAAGATTTGTTTGTGTTTTATAATTTTCTATTGAAAATTGATTGTGCGGCAGCCTCAATATTAAGTGAGGGGTTCCCCGGTGATTAAGACCTTACGAAAAAATGTATGAATTCTTACAGGATTTCCACAAAATCTCAAATGTTAAGCCAAGACGTAATCATTACGAATAAAAGTCTTAATATTTTAATCTTGACTCAGACGTAGAAATTCTTACAAAATTTCCTCAAACTGAAAACGTGAAATTTCATTCTCATTTATTCGTGCAAGATCTCTTGAAATACAGGAAAAGTATATTATTTTCACATTTGGAAAGGTTTTAATGTACTAGTATTTTGTATCAAATTCCATTTTCTTAATATTTTTGTTCTGACAATCTGTACAAAATCGTCAAGATTATTTTATGAAAAGTCTCAATATTGCAGAATTTTTCCATTTTTGGGGGGTACTGTTCATCACCAAAGTGTTTTAAAAATCTTAAATTTTTAACTTAATAATCTTTTTTTTGAATTTTGAATAAAAGTCCTGACCAATTTATGTGAAAAGGACTAAATATGTAGAATTTCCAGTATAATGTTTTACCTAGAATTTCATACATGTTGTCTATATGTTTTTATAGACACTTAGTTTCAGAAGAAAAAAATTTAGTCTTTCATAAATCTGTCAAACAAATCTGTGAAAAGGTAAAAATTTGTTTTCTAGTTGGCTTTTTAGGTAAAATTTGATAATTGATAGTGACAGGAATGTGAAAAAATGGTACTTTTTTAATGGCCTTAGAGGTAAGAAAAATGAGTCCAAAATGCTGATTTTCGTTTTCGGCCGGGGGGCTTCGCCCCCCTGGGCCCCCTACCAGGGCTCTGCCCTGGACCTGCTGGGGGCCTAAAGCGGCCCCCCAGACCCCTCGCCGAGACTGGTTTCCTGCTATTCCATCTATTTTTCCTTCTATTGAAAATCTTATTGAAACCACTGAACTTAAGTCTCAATATCTTTCTTGTTTTTTGACGAAATCCTTTGAAACTTTGAACATAGCCATGCATTAGGATATCCTACAAAATGATATATAGGAATTATCATGAAATCACGTGCATGCACGTGCGCTGCAATCTGATTGGCTGAAAATTTAAATAGCTATAACTCCCTTGGTTTTCAACCAAACAGGATGGGATTTGGAACATAGATATATATAATGGACTTCTACAAGAAGATATGGTCACCATGCACATGCATACACGTGCGTGTACAAACGCTGCAATCTGATTGGCTGAAACTTTAAACAGCTATAACTCCCTTGGTTTTCAACCAAACGGGGTGGGATTTAGAACATAGATAGATGTAATGGACTTCTACAAGAAGGTATGGTCACCATGCTCATGTATGCACGTGCGTGCACGTGAATTGGGTAAAATCAAAAATGCACTTGAATGAGCGTTTTTTTTATACTTTTGGATTAAATACTTTAATATTTAGCATATTAAAATATATAGATTGTTTAGACAATATGATATGGTCATTACGCACATACATTCAATGCGCAAGTGTGCAGTGATAAAATTTTAATGAACATGGCACACTTCTGGTAAACGGTGTTAAAGTCTCAAATGCATAAAGTTTGTCTTATTTAATTACGCTTTCAGGGAATATGACTATAAAAGGGATTTGGGGAGCGTTTGGGGAACATCTGTAACGGTCCCCGTTACAATTAGCACTAGTTGAATTTTTAATGATATATGTCAAAAAAGTGTAAACAAAAGATCAGGTATTCTAATACGGTTTAACAATGTAATATATCTGAAATTGACAACAGATATACAGACTTTAAGTGCATGGATCAATGGCAGTGTCCTAAATGATAAATAAAATACAACCAACTTGTGAGTTTAACATAGCAGGTACATATTTTATGAGAGGTTCATAAACATATATTTAGTAATTTTGTTTTCCAATGGCACAATTTACTCTTCAAATAAATATTCACTCTGTTGATTCATAATTACAACAAAAGTAGAAAATTGCTTAAAAGTTTCAAATTTAAGTCAAATATTATGTCAAGACTGTTGATATAAGTATAAACCAAGGTTGTGGATTTTATTTGAATATAACTGAAGACATTCTCCAATATAAAAGCTTTTTAAAAATGCCAGATTTTTTGCTGTGCAAATTTCGAAATTCAAAACAGAGAGCACTTGTCGGCTTAGCATGTTAATGTATATTAATGTGACATTTTTGGTAATTTTTTTTGCAGCAAGATTCATAATTAATTGAAAGACTCTAGCTGCAAATTTGTTTTTTCATGTTATGGAGAGAAAATAATATATTTATATATAATTTGCGCTGGGCTCTTGAATTTTTGAAAGCTAATATTGTACTCGAACCCTAGCAAATTTTTAGTATCCATTCTATAGGTTTCTACAACAAATTAAAATAATCTCCAGTTTTGATATATACTCTCGTCATATACAGCGTGTAGTCATATTTAGCTGTATTTGGGAGCTCTACTAGTGACACAATCTAGGGAGAAAATCGACCACTAATCTATGGACCATCTATATGTGTATCTGAACAAAATCAACTATTTCCTTAACTCTCTAAGAGACAGTGATACTATTTGAATAAGACTTTTAAGGAAATGGAAATTCCTGAAAAAGATTGATAATGTAATACATATACAAGTACTCTTTACGATAGTCTGTAGTCTTTACTTTGTGAAGGAAATGATACATTGTAGTTGTGAGTTTCATGCCCCTGACTAGTATATCGCTCTTTGCAATGGGATTTCAAATAATCAAATATGTACTTATATTTGTACTTATTGCTATTCTCCAAATACATTCTAAATATTTTATTAAAAAAATTGTAAAAAGCACAAATAAAAGTATATATATATATACTTATATAAAACTTAATTAATTACAAGATTGCGTTTGTTTGTTTTTTATTTCTGTTAAATCTATCAGTATACATGTATTGTAAATGGATTTCATTGTTAGAAAAGAAAATGTTTTTGATATTTTAACTTTTGGATGAAAAGTGAAATGTACATGTTTCGAATTTAAAACCAGGAATTTCCATAACTGCTCCTTGAGACAACTTGTATGCCAGTCTTGATTGCACAAATTAAAACACTTTAGAATTACATTATTCAACACTTAAGTAAGGATGTACTTTCATGAGTGTATCTTGTTAACAAAATATGCATGCATGCTAGTATACATTGACTAGTGGCTGTGCAAGCAGAGGATTTTGGTTATTATATTAAGGTGGTATGCTCAACAGAAAGTTTCCCCAGTGAAAATTTCTATCTCTCTCTCCGTCTCTCTCCAAATGTATATTAAACCAAGAAGTTCATGAACAAGGATGTTTTTCAAAGTAATTGGTCCTAGATATACATGTACTTAATTAATGAAATACTTCTCATTAAAATCAATGTCTGAATAGTTTGATTTTTGTTTTTGGAACATTTTGTAAATATTGCGGTCTTTAAAGGTCGAAGGTATTGCATACAACCTGTAGTAGCTTTGAAACATTCAAGTAGAGTTTTCGGATTAAAATGATTATTTTAATCTCAAAACAAACCAAAACTTGATTTAAATTAACGGTTTTTTTTAAACAAAGTGGTTTTCTTGGAGCATTAAGTTTGAAATGACGTCAAATATGCATGAAATGTTCTAGCTAACAATTGAAATTTATTTATTATTTATCAATTATCAATTTAAATTGATTTAAAAGAAGTACCGGTCCATTTTTATGCGATTTTCATCGATATATGCAATAATAGAGACACTACAAGGAGTTGAAAACAATTGGTATTTGATGAAAATAGGATATCCTTATTCATGACGTCAAAATGAATCTAACGAAGTGTCGGACTGAACTTTGCAGCCTGTGTACATCTATACGAAATGGTCAAATTGATGACGCTCGTGAATTGTTGTATGTTGTTTTGAATTTTAAACCACAGACTCAATTATTGTCTATTTATAAATATTATTATAAACAATGACATGTAGCAGTGTGGCATTGGTAAAAAAAAAAACTTGTGCCACGAATATATGATAAAAATTCAAAACTTAGGCTATCACATAACTTGTTTAACATAAGGTTGGCCGCGTAACTTGCATATCAAATATATCTACACCCGTGGCATTCGTAAATAGTGTTTTCTTTAAAAAATTTTTGTACATTTCCTAAAGTATGGTCTATATCAAAATATTATCGCTCACATTTTGCATCATGTAATTATGGAGAAAGATATAGTACAGGTCAACGGGTTGTATTGATATCTATCATGTGGTAAATTCTTTTTTTTTTTTCTCTTTTATTGATAACAAACAATGATATAAATAACACACAGATAAACTACATTACACATTGACATTCATAGAATAAAGAAAAAAGAAAAGTTATAAATAACACAGATAAACTACATTACACATTGACATTTGATGATTCTTTTCATATTTAATAAAGAAAAAAGAAAAGCTATAAATAACACACAGATAAACTTCATACATTGATATTTGATGATTCTTTTCACATAGAAAGAAGAAAAAAAAAAGATATAATAAATTTAAGACAATAATAAAAATGATAATTATACTAATAATGATGATAATAATAGATAGGAGACGCTAGCTTGTATAATGGAATTATAAAGAATACAGTATGCTCCTATGTTAGCATGATAGGCCACCTTCTACACTTTCAAGAGTCCATAATGCCCTCATGCTAACACGCAGACTCCACAACTGGTTTTGTGGACCTGCTGGTAACATATATTTACATTTACAAATTAATAGAAACTTTTTTCAGCAATTTGTGAATCTGTACATTGTTATATGAAAATTCTGCAATATACTGATATGTATTTAAAGATGATTTAACAATATTAAACAGGGAATCTTTGTTACAAGTTGTATCTGTCAATCTACACTTCATCTTATATTTAAAAATTTTTAAGGCAATGTAAGATATCAATGTATTCATGCCGTTGGTAAAATCTGTGTTTTCATAAAAACCTATTACAATATGCTTCCAACTTATTTTGAAACCTAAAATGGTACTTATTCTATGCCATATAAAATTTGAGTCATTACAGTTAAATAAAAGGTGTATTATATTTTCAATATCTCCACAGTAAGCACAAAATTTTTGCACATTTGGATTCCACTTGCTCACACTCAGGTTATTGTTTAATAGTTTATGAAATAATTTATAATTAAATTCTGCTATATGCTTATCAGACATTTTCGAGATTTTCACATGATATATGGAAGCCCATAGATACCTGGGAGTATCAAACAATTCACTCCAGTAATTTTCCGTTATTGGTCTCAAAAATTTTTTTTCGATGAAAATTTTATAAAAAACAGATGATTTTATTTTATCTATTTGTGTATACCTGTTTCCTTTTAATAGTACAGTAGTACTGTGTCTTATATTAATATACTTTGCCTTTTCACACTCATATGTTTTTGAAAATTTATTAAAAATAGTCTTCATAATGAGGTATTCACACAAGATATTATTTTTGTATAAAATTTTATCATAGAAATACCTAATATCATGGAATATCCCATCTGCGTCAGATGAATTTCTAGCTTTACCAATATGGAAAAATAAACTTTTTACACATAAAAACAAACCAATTTATCTTGAAAATTGGATTAAATCAGGAATTTTGTACATAAGAGACCTCATGTGGTAAATTCTGAATTTACTAGGGGAGGTAAATCAAAATTTACTTGCATTTACCTCCCCCCAGTAAATTCAAAATTTACAAGATGATATATCCCTTGCATATACATGTTTAAAGGATTTCGTATACTTGAAAAGTTTATGCTTTTCAAAATCTCTTGCACAAGCAAATCTCTTAAAAATTAATAAGCCTTGATAAAATGTCTTTCGTATAAAATACAATTTCAAATACTCAGTATTGTAAAGAGAAGACAATGGGATTTTTTTTAGATTTCATACATAGCACAATAATTCTGTAGTTCCTTAACATTACAAGAAAAGGTTGAAAACCACTTAGCTGTGCTCTTGTTAGAACTGCAGTACATCCCCACCTTATTAATTCATTTCACCTGAAGATTTACATTTCATTAGAGAGAAAATGATTTTAAACCTACGGATTCAATATGACAAACCTGTCAACTACATTTGATGAAAAGATATTTAAGTTTCCCATAGCAAGCAAAACCTGGACACTGCTTTTCTTTTTATTTTATTGAGGTACCCATCTCTTATCGATACTCTCGCTGTATCAATGAATAAAATTTAAGGAGACTTTCACTAAAAACGTGTTGCAAAATATCATTGTGCACCTCCTTCATCTGATTGGATAAGTAATTGGGGTTTGCCATAGCACTGTCATTCTTTCTTAACAAGGGGGGTGGGGGGGTCCATCTCTTATCTGAATTCAGAAATGCTTCTATACTACTGAATAACATTAATTGAGACCTGCATAGAATCCTTACATAGATTCCTTTTTTACATATAACCATTGTGCATGGTGTATTTCATGTTCTTGAGAGTTTGTCATAGCAAAATATGGACACTGCTCTCTTTCTATTATTTCTATTACGTTAGGAATCTGTATTTCTAATGCGCAACACCTTCCATACAACTCGGTGAATTTAATGAAACTGTCACAGAATCATTATCACAAAGTGTCATTGTGCAACTCCTATTTTTTTTGTTTGTTTGTTGTTTTTTTAGCCGGGCTTATTGCTCAAAGAGCAATTGCCGGCTTATGTGATCCTGTTCAAGGCAGGATGTTGACCCCATAGTCGCCATTTTAAAGTTACGTGCAAAAATATAGTTCTTACTCTCAACCGCTTTTGAGATAATACAAACGCTAAATAAAGCAACAAAAATAAAACAAAGTTTTATCTATATAAAATAAACAGTAGTAATGACTTTGAAAACTTCATAAGTCAAAGAACATAGTTCATTAGCGTAAGGATTTTTGATAATCAGTGTTACCGTAGTTCTCTACACATACGAGGTAAAGCAGGAGAGGGAACCAGACTGGCCTGTTTGTTTACATTCAGCTGCGGTACCAGATTAATTCTGATTCTGACAAAATCGGACCGTGGTATTAGGATTGAAAAACTCACTGTCAGTGTCTTATCATTTATATTGATAGTTTTAAAATAATTTTTTCATCAGAATATAAACGTGATTCATGTAAGAAATTCATTCTACTCTGTAAATGAGCCCGGCTCTCTGTACTTCTGAGTACTTTGATTGTTTGTTAGTTAGTTTGTTTGTTTGGTTTTTTTTTTGATTTGATCGGACGGATACTTGGTTTGTCCCATAGCAAAACCTGCATGGGCTCTGTCATTCTTTTTATAATATTTGCGGTACCCATGCCTTATTTGCAATTTCTTTTGTACCAGTGAAAAAATGAGACTTTCCAAAATTGGTTAAACAAATAAAATGCCATTGTAACATCTTATTAAGGTTCTGATTGGGCCGATATTTGGGTTTAACGTAGCAAAACATGGACACTGTTAGTCTTATGCAATAAAGGGTACCCATCTCTCACCTGCAATTTCACCTATATCTATGAAACTTTCATTCATTCTTTATTACATAGTGCAATAGAACGCCTTTCTTTTCTTTTTGGACTTGTATTTGGGGTTTTACATATATGTTTCATCAAATTAAATTAGGAGGTCACAATAGCATTCTGTTGTAAAGATTCTGTTAAAATTTTATTGTATAAGTAGTTATTGAGAAGGAATGGACCTATAGACGTAACGGACGGATGGACAGATGGATGGAAGAACACCCCAATCACTGTATAACCTTGCTTTTTAAAGCGGGATGTATGATATTTTTTTTTCTCTTGCAGTCCATGAGTACTACTCATTATTTTTCTCCCCAATCACTACATAACCTTGCTTTGTTAAAGCGGGATGTATAATAATTTTTTTCTCCTGCAGTCCATGTGTACTTAATGTTTTGTTTTTTTTCTGAGTACCTTTACGTATTATATAATAATTATAAACTCTGTCTTTACTCACATTAACTTAAACTGAAGGACAGGAAAGTAAAAATTAAACACGATTATAGGGGAAAAAATCTCACTGAGAATCCGTAAACGAGGGTTGAATTATTAGCATAATTTTATTTATGAGTAGTATGTGTTGCGATGTATGTGCTATTAACAATGCTTGTCATGCTATTGTATACTGGCTTGCAATGGCATATTCATTTGACAAGTGAAATATTGGTGTGTAATGTGATGGGTTTTTTGTGTGGGTTGTACTGTTTTCTTCATTTAAATTTGATAATATCTTTTAGGTTTATTGGAGGCAGTGCCCGAGCCTTACCGCAGATCTCTACACGACTAAATCGTAATTTCATCAACTCCTTTGGGGACATTCAACTTCTTTTAACAACTTTGTCATTCGTTCGAAGATGATTAATATCATCCTCAACGCTTCGTGAATCAACTCTACAGTACATGTGTACCTACAGCAAACAATTGTACTCCCTAGTATAGATATACAACTGCACATTCTTTATGTGTGATTTTAAACAACAGTTAAAAGTGATTATCTAGCTCAATATTAATCGTAATCGACCTCCTAAAAAAGGCTTTATTTGTATATTTTTCTTACTATGTGACTCGTTAAACTGATTGGTTTTCTTAATATCACATGAAAAAGTATATTTTACAATAATGACCACTTAGAGAAATCAAAAGATGTATTTTAAAAAAGAAAAAAAAATATTAAAACTCAGAAAAATCATATAATTTTTAGCTCTACTGGTCAGAGACCAGAAGAGCTTATGCGATAGTAATGCATCCGGCGTCCGTCTGTCTGTCTGTCTGTCTGTCGGTCCGTCTGTCTGTCTGTCCGTCTGTCTGTAAACAATATTTCAAAACGCTACTCCTCCTACAATTTTAGTCTGATTTCAATATTACTTGGCACACAAGTAGACTACACTAAGATACATAGAATAGTGCATCGATTTTTGATTTCGATGAACGGTGTTGCCATGGTTACTAAAAATAGAATTTTCTGTGAAATTCCTTTAAAACGCTACTCCTTCTACAGTTTTGGTCTGATTTCAATATAACTTGGCACACAAGTAGACTACACTAAGATACATAGAATAGTGCATCGGTTTTTGATTTCGATGAATGGTGTTGCCATAGTTACTAAAAATAGAATTTTCTGTGAAATTCCTTTAAAACACTACTCCTTCTACAGTTTTGGTCTGATTTCAGTATAACTTGGCACACAAGTAGACTACACTAAGATACATAGAATAGTGCATCAGTTTTTGATTTCGATGATAGGTGTTGCCATGGTTACTAAAAATAGAATTTTCTGTGAAATTCCTTTAAAACGCTACTCCTTCTACAGTTTTGGTCTGATTTCAATATACCTTGGCACACGAGTAGACTACAGTAAGATACATAGAATAGTGCATCGGTTTTTGATTTCGGTGAACGGTGTTGCCATGGTTACTAAAAATAGAATTTTCTGTGAAATTCCTTTAAAACGCTACTCCTTCTACAGTTTTGGTCTGATTTCAATTTAACTTGGCACACAAGTAGACTACAGTAAGATACATAGAATAGTGCATCAGTTTTTGATTTCAATGAACGATGTTGCCATGGTTACTAAAAATAGAATTTTCTGTGAAATTCCTTTAAAACGCTA